>NC_134687.1:404306493-404606493 GCF_050947455.1 Rhinoderma darwinii
TCAGTTTCACTTTCCGTTGCGGGGTTCACCCGACGGAACCCCGGAACGGAAGTGAACGGTGATGTGAATAGGCCCTATGTCGGCTCTGTAGCTTTAGCATTCAGTTTTTTAGTGTTCCCACACCATATGCTAATGAGCATAATAGAGTCAAATCTTCTTTTGAAAAGAGTCATATCTTCATTCTGCAAGTCTTTCCGAGTTTACCCCGCCTCCTTACTTTTGATTGACAGCTCCTCGCCGTCCCCCAGCACACACAATCGCTTGTGCATGATGTCCTCTTCTGGGGTGTGCGCACAAAGGGACACCGGATTATTACAATAAAAGGCGCAAAATGTTTGCAAACCGTTATTTACAGTCGGAGGAGGAGTTTAGGAGAGGGGATAATGGCAATCATAGCAACGGCCAGTGAGGGATAAGTAAAGATTAAATGGTGAAATGCCGGTGACAGGTTCCCTTTAACATCCAGACTGGAAGAACTGGGTCAATCTGGCCAAATCCTATCCCTGGGTATCTATCACCGTTGCAGACCCCTTTAACCCGTTAGTGACCGCCCCGTAGTGTTTTCACGGCGGCCACTAATGGGCTTTATTCTGATGCATAAGCCTTTTTACGGCGCTTAAACAGAGCAGGGAGCTGTCAAATCTCCCTGCTCTCAGCTGCCAGAGGTAGGTGAGGGCTGGGGGCATCTGCTCGAACGTGTGAGATCGATATAAGTATCGATCTCACCCGTTTAACCCCTCAGATGCGGCACTTAATAGCTTATAGCTCTTGGAATGCGACGATGGAAAAACATAAAAAATACCTTGGTCATTAAAGAGGCTCTGTCACCAGATTGTGCAACCCCTATCTGCTATTGCAGCAGATAGGCGCTGCAATGTAGATTACAGTAACGTTTTTATTTTTAAAAAACGAGCATTTTTGGCCAAGTTATGACCATTTTCGTATTTATGCAAATGAGGCTCGCAAAAGTACAACTGGGCGTGTTGAAAAGTAAAAGTACAACTGGGCGTGTATTATGTGCGTACATCGGGGCGTGTTTACTACTTTTACTAGCTGGGCGTTGTGTATAGAAGTGTCATCCACTTCTCTTCACAACGCCCAGCTTCTGGCAGTGCAGCACTGTGACGTCACTCACAGGTCCTGCATCGTGTCGGCACCAGAGGCTACACTTGATTCTGCAGCAGCATCAGCATTTGCAGGTAAGTAGCTACATCGACTTACCTGCAAACGCCGATGCTGCTGCAGAATCATCTGTAGCCTCTGGTGCCGACACGATGCAGGACCTGTGAGTGACGTCACAGTGCTGCACTGCCAGAAGCTGGGCGTTGTGAAGAGAAGTGGATGACACTTCTATACACAACGCCCAGCTAGTAAAAGTAGTAAACACGCCCCGATGTACGCACATAATACACGCCCAGTTGTACTTTTACTTTTCAACACGCCCAGTTGTACTTTTGCGAGCCTCATTTGCATAAATACGAAAATGGTCATAACTTGACCAAAAATGCTCGTTTTTAAAAAATAAAAACGTTACTGTAATCTACATTGCAGCGCCGATCTGCTGCAATAGCAGATAGGGGTTGCACAATGTGGTGACAGAGCCTCTTTAAGGTTTAAAATAGGCTGGTCATTAACCCCTTAGTGACCAGCCTATTTTAGACGTTAATGACCAAGCCATTTTTTAAGTTTTTCCATCATCTCATTCCAAGAGCTATAGCCTTTTCATTTTTGCGTCGACATAGCTGTATAAGGGCTTGTTTTTTGCAGAACAAGTTGTAATTTTTAATAGCACCGTTTTGGAGTACATATAATTTATTGATTAACTTTTATTAACTTTTTTTGGGGGGGGGAATAGAAAAAAAACAGCATTTTTGCCACACTTTTTTGCGTCCTAAATTTACGCCGTTTACCGTGGGGTATAAATAACACAATAACTTTATTCAGCGGGTTGTTACGATTGCAACGATACCAAATTTGTATAGTTTTTGTTTGTTTTACTACTTTTACACAGTGAAAAAACTTTTTTCAAAATTATTTGTTTTTGTGTCTCCATATTTGAAGAGCCGTAACGTTTTTACTTTTTCACCGATGCAGTTGTATGGGGGCTTTTTTTTTTGTGGGAAGACTTGTAGTTTTTATTGGTACCATTTTGGAGTAGATGCGACTTTTTGATCACTTTTTATCACATTTTTTTTAAGGCTGGATTCACAGAAAACAGCAATTTTTGCATGGTTTTTTATTTTATCTTTTACGACGTTCACCGTGCGGGTTAAATGATGTAATAAGTCTATAGTTGGGGTCGTTACGGACGCGGCGATACCAAATATTTTTTACTTTATTCTGTTTGTTAATAATAAAGCAGTTTGTAAGGGGGAAAAGTGGGGTTTTCATTTTTTTTTTTTCACTTTTTATGAAACTTTTTTTTAAAACTTTTTTACTAGTCCCACTAGGTGACTTCACTATGCGATTATCCGGTCACATTTATAATACACTGCAATACTTTTGTATTGCAGTGTATTATGCCTGTCCGTGTAAAACGGAGAGGCATCTGCTAGGTCATGCCAGAGGCATGATCTAGCAGGCATTCACGACAGGCACACCTGGGGGCCTTTATTAGGCCCCCGCCTGCCATGGGAAACACAGACACTCGGCGATCGTATCGCCGTGTGTCGGTGGGAGAGAGAGGGAGCTCCCTCTCTCCAAAACCACTCAGATGCGGTGCACGCTATTCAGCACCGCATCTGAAGGGTTAAACGGGTAAGATCGATACTAATATCGATCTCACCCGGTCGAGCAGGGACGCTCCCAGCCCTCAGCTACCTCTGGCAGCTGAGAGCAGGGACATTTGACAGCTCCCTGCTCTGTTTACTTATTCTGATGCCGCAGCGTAAAAAGTCTATTGCATTGGAATAAGGCCCGTTAGTGACCGACGTAAAAACACTATGGGCCGGTCACTAACGGGTTAAGGGCATTTCCGTTAACGTTCGTATTGACCTAAATGGGAACATCCGTGTGCTGTCCGTGTTTCACACATTAGTTACATAGAAAAGCAGAGAAATAAAAAAATTTTAAAAAAAGAAGTGCTTGCACGAACGTGAAAACCGCATGCCACATGCAATGCACACTGATGCCAATATGAAATGCAGAAAAAACGCTACATTTTGTATGTGCACAAATCGTACACGCTCGTCTGAATGTAGCCTAACAATAGACTGTTTTGTATAGATGGCTATTCAGGTAAACTGTTGGCAGGGTCAGCAGTCATTTCTTTACCATCAGAGGGAAGGATTAAAATGAAAGTTATCTTTCTTAAATCGTACCCATACAAAGATTGGGAAAATTAGTTGGGACAGTCCTTTGCACCTGAGAGGTAGACAAGAGCCTTCAAGTGAATAAATAAATCACTGCAATGTAGTTCTGATTTTGAAGCTGCGATGAAAACCATGCTACGGTGGTATTACACGCCAGATTGCTTAAGTAGGATGTATCCGACTTCCTCATGTAGATGCTGGAGAGGGTGCGGAGAGAGGGGCACTCTGCTTCATGTTCTATGGAATTGCCCACTTCTAATGACATACTGGCAGGACATATTCAGCTTGATTTCCACCCTGACAAACCAACTAATTCCCCACAAATGCCACTATTATTTCTAGACCTCCATGTAATCCCTCCTAGATTTAGGATCCTTATATGTAAAATACTGATCATTGCTAAGATTGTTGTGACAAGATACTGGAAGTCTCCTTTCATTCCAGCACGAGCAGAGGTAATTTCTTCCATTAATAACACATATATATATACGAAAGAGTACTGACGTATGGATCAAACAATTTTGCTTCTTTCTCAGGGGTATGGGACGCGTGGAGGAATAGCTTGGACTGTATAACTGTATGCCGATTGATGTGCTATGTCCATAAGCTCTATCTGTGATATATTCGGAGAGATGATCTGTAATGTATACCTGTTTTGTTTTTACCATTGTTTTTATTGTTGTATTTGTTATGAATATACCTGATTGGTATTTGTTCTTCTGATCAATTTCTGCATTTCTGGTAAGCAATTTGTATTTACGCAAGTCTATGAGAATGTATTGTGTATTTTCGCTTTGCAAATATGAAGATATGTGGTTATTGATCATGTTCTTTTTGTTTGAAATCACTAATAAAAAGATTGAACCATAAAATGAAAGTTATCAACTCTAATAGGGCCTGTTCACATCTTCGTTAGGTTCCGTTGAAGGGTTCCATCAGACTTTTCCGTCAACGGAAAGGCAAACGGAAACCATAACTTTCCGTTAGCATTACCATTGATTTCAATGGTAATGCTTCCGTTGCTAATGGTTTCCTTTTGTCTACGTTCCATAAGGTTTCCGTTATTTTGTGCGGAAACAATAGCGCAGTCGACTGCGCTATTGATTTAGTCCTGATCAACAACTTCTGAAGGTCTGCTGTAGTTTGTTTTTTAAATCACGGCAATACCCTATTCTTGGCATCTTTGTGGCATTGTTCCCCATTGACTTCAACAATGTTCTATTTCCCATGTGATGTCACGTTTTAATCAAAAACAACTGTAAGAACTTTTCCCAGAATTGTTTATTGAAAAAAAAAAAAAGAAAAACATAATTTCAAGGAAAAAAAAAAGTGTATTTCAAGCAAATGGCATGTTTTTTTCTTTTCATTATTGCTTTGTAGGAACCCAGGCTTTTAGTGCCATACACAAGAAAACATTTCCAAAAGTTTTATTTTTTGCCCCAGCAGTGTTCACGCAAAAACAAATAAAACCAAGTGGTCAAGTGAAAAGAATAAAATGTTTTATTGTTCACAACTGCTAAGCAGTTATTCATAGTAATGTTTTCATAGTATCTTCAATGGTTTGGCATTATCAGTGGCTTTATAATGCTGGATTTGTATTACGGTCCATAATTACGGACCCATTCACTTATATTGTGCACGGACAACTTCCCGTTTGTTTACGAGATGGTGTCCGGTCCATAGAAATATTCTGAAAATTATGGAACATGTCCGTTCTTTTGCATTTTACGTGTCGTGCTCCCATACTTTGACAGCCGGCAGTGCCCGAAATAGCGAGCCATGATTACGGGCACGGCCGTGTGCATGGGGGCTAAAGACTCATGCATGTGTTGGAGCATACAGTATCTGAGAGATAAAAAATTCTGTGTGCCTCCCTATAAAATTGGAGGCATATGGAGGTACGGTATGAAGGTGCCATAATATGGATCCGTACAGCACTGGTCCGTAATACAACCATGTCTATAAGGCCTTAGGGTCCTATTAGACAAGCAGATATTCTTTCCTGAACGAGCGACGAGTAATAATCATTTAGCGACAAACATAGGCTTACCTGAAACCTTAGCCATATGCCTTCATAGTGACATGCATTACTAGACTGCTATAGGATCAGTAGATGTAAACAATAAAATCTAAATACTAGCACCACTTATCATAAGACCCTACCATGCTTGATACTGTCATGACCCATATTACAATGAAAGTGGTCTAAAGCAAAGAGGAAAAATAATACAAATTCTATACGTGTTTCAGGTGCATTTTGTCTCCCTCTCGTGTGACAACTATTGTAGTTAATATTGACTATTTGTTATCATCCGGACCACAATGGCACAATTGAATAGTGCTAATTGTTTTAGAACTTTTCTATCCATTAATGCCCTATTTTTTTTCTACCACAACACAGAAAAGTTAGCACGAAGCAAATGACATTGTACGTGAAGTGGTCATCAAGATAAAAATAACATGTCACAAGCAACAGCCTGTAAAGTGTATTAAAGAGGCTCTGTCACCAGATTTTGCAACCCCTATCTGCTATTGCAGCAGATAGGCGCTGCAATGTAGATTACAGTAACGTTTTTATTTTTAAAAAACGAGCATTTTTGGCCAAGTTATGACCATTTTTGTAGTTATGCAAATGAGGCTTGCAAAAGTCCAAGTGGGTGTGTTTAAAAGTACAAGTCCAAGTGGGTGTGTATTATGTGCGTACATCGGGGCGTTTTTAATACTTTCACTAGCTGGGCGCTCTGATGAGAAGTATCATCCTCTTCTCTTCAGAACGCCCAGCTTGTGACAGTGCAGATCTGTGACGTCACTCACAGGTCCTGCATCGTGACGGCCACATCGGCACCAGAGGCTACAGCTGATTCTGCAGCAGCATCAGCGTTTGCAGGTAAGTCGATCTTACCTGCAAACGCTGATGCTGCTGCAGAATCAACTGTAGCCTCTGCTGCCGATGTGGCCGTCACGATGCAGGACCTGTGAGTGACGTCACAGATCTGCACTGTCACAAGCTGGGCGTTCTGAAGAGAAGAGGATGTTACTTCTCTTCACAGCGCCCAGCTAGTAAAAGTATTAAAAACGCCCCGATGTACGCACCTAATACACGCCCACTTGGACTTGTACTTTTAAACACACCCACTTGGACTTTTGCAAGCCTTATTTGCATAACTACAAAAATGGTCATAACTTGGCCAAAAATGCTCGTTTTTTAAAAATAAAAACGTTACTGTAATCTACATTGCAGCGCCTATCTGCTGCAATAGCAGATAGGGGCTGCAAAATCTGGTGACAGAGCCTCTTTAAGGTTATAACTGAACATAGAATTATATTGTATATGTATGGTAATCAATGGTGATAATGATAGAAAAAATGTCTAACGGAACTAATATGAAACTAAGAAAAATATATTGACCTAAAACCTATACAATCTATAATAAAGATGTATAAGTATATCACATATTCCAGCGAAGGGAGGTATAGTGACACAGAGGTGACATTCGGTGGGCTTGTGCCAGAGGTCCAGTGTCATCTGATGTGTCACCAGCCTTCATTTTCATCAGGTGGCTACACAACAGGCTATGCCCATTGCAGCTAAGACAAGATGCAACTTCATTTCAGATACAATGGTGGATTGTCCGGTCACTCTGGTAACAGGAAGCCATCATCACTGCCAAATCATTACATTTGATACAACTAGCAAAGGTTTTCATCTAGCCGAAAGCTTAACGCAACAGTAAAAATAAATTTCTATAAAAAAGAAGAGTTATTAAAATTCCAATATTAAAAATGAAATATTGTACAACGTGTACAGTATATTTGAACAACTCTAACAAGTTCACAATGAAATACAAGGTGTGGATTCAGACACTATACAGATGACAACACACTAGTTCTCAACTTCAGTGCTCTAGTTTCTACAGGTGCTCAAGATGAAGTAAAAAGTACTATTTCAGGTAGAGACATAGCTAGGTTTTACGTCACCTGGGACAAAGATTCAGTTCTCTGCCCTAGCCTTGTATCAAACGACATTGGCCAAGGCAGAGTGGCTAGTTAACCCCCCCCCCCTTTCATTCAGTGCCTGGGGCACATGAATCGCCAGCCACCCCCACCCAGGTACACCTTTGTCTTTAGGCACACAATGAAACTGTTTACATACAAGTCCAAACTAAAAGATATATAGATGGTATTAAACCTGGATGATAGGAGTACTGGGGAATATGCAGTTTGTGGAAGTGGCTAAATTATGAAAGTTCAGGAATGCTATCCAATGTAGTTACTGGTAACAGAGTAATGAGATATGGAGAAGAGGGATTCTGCTCGAGTGGATCAGAGAACTGAACAGGACAGAGACTCTCAGTTGCTTGATGCACCATCTCAGAGGCCAAGACTTGTTCTATCTGTAGAGAGAATAAAGGATTAGTCATTTCACAGTCTACATTACCAGGTTGCAAGATTAAACTAAAAAACAGTAAACATTTTATGCAAAAAAATATATATTACAGATGACAAAAACATTCCATAAATAGAAGACTGTAGAAGAATAACATTTATAAACTGATTCTAGCAAATATTGGCTAACTTTTTTTCTTGTACAAAACTAAATAGTGTTCTCAATATGATGGTTGTAGCTATATCAAATAAAGTGCAACGTTTTCTCACCTTTGCTGTGATAAGTTTGTCTGTAGTATGGCTAGATTCTGAAATTTCCTCCCCAAAACATAAAGTTACGTGGTAATCAGGTGGTGTGCCTCCTTCTGCTCTGTATGTTTCCAGATCTGAAAGAAATACAAAAGATAGGGGGACATTCATTAAAATAATGTTAGGAAAAACTGGAGGAATTGTCCATAGCAATCATAATTCCAGCTCTCATGCTTCACAGGCCCTGGGAAATAAAAGCAGCAAGGTGCTATGGGCAGCACGCCTTTTTCCTGGCTCCAGTGCTCATAACTCTTCTCCACAGAATCAAGCAGCAGGCCCATACCAAAATTTCAGGCAGAATACTACTTCCTCTTAGATTCACTAAATATGAGTATAAGTGATCACATATTTGACACTCTTACCACTTAAGAACTTCTGGGTGTCAAACAGTTTTACGAGGGCATCTCTTTCCAGTTTGTTGATCTCTCCTAGAACATTTGTAAAAGGTCCAGTCCAGTAAATACGTCCCGAACACGATTTCTGACGTTGAGCAAAGATTCCATCAGCATTACTCGCCAGCATAACGCCAGATTGAAGGAAACTGAGAAGCGCCTCGGTTCTCCTACGTATGTCTGTTCTAAAGTTCTCTCCTGGGACAGGAAGAAGTACATGCTCCATACCACTAAGAAAGCTTTCAGCAGGAACCCGAGCTGACAATTTACATTCTCCACTTTGAACCACCTTCTGTGCCACTTCAATGCCACTGTAAATCACTGTAATCTTCAAATCTGGAAGATAAATCAGGGAGAACATTACTACAGTATATCTAGAAAATAGACATTTGAAATCAATGTAAGGCCACTTACATGTAATTCTGCTCTTTCTTCACAACCTGTTATTAGACACTCTCAAGGGCAAGTGCTCCCACATTGCAATATGGCTTTGTTTACACTAGTGCCATGGCTTCCGTTCTTAACCCGTTAGTGACCGGCCCATAGTCTTTTTACGTCGGTCACTAACGGGTCTTATTCCGATGCCATAGACTTTTTACGTCGCGGCATCGGAATAAGTAAACAGAGCAGGGAGCTGTCAAATCTCCCTGCTCTCAGCTGCCAGAGGCAGCTGAGGGCTGGGAGCGTCCCTGCTCTGCCGTGTGAGATCGATATTAGTATCGATCTCACCCGTTTAACCCCTCAGATGCGGTGCTCAATAGAGTGCACCGCATCTGAGTGGTTTTGGAGAGAGGGAGGGAGCTCCCTCTCTCTCCCACCGACACCCGGCGATACGATCGCCGAGTGTCATTGTCTCCCATGGCAGCCGGGGGCCTAATAAAGGCCCCCAGGTCTGTCTGCAATGAATGAATACCTATACGAGTATAGACCATTGGCATACGCCAAACAATAATGCGTCCACACAAATCATAAAGCAAATATCAATACCTATACCAGACTGTGAAGACTACTAGTATATCCAGAAAATGAAACACATATAGCACAAGTCATGTACCATGACAATATAAAATAAACTTTATTGAAATATACATAACATATTGGCCATCAAAATATAAAAACAATATAGCACACAGTTAAAAAGGAGAGTATGGAGGAGCTGCATGAATAATCCAATATATATGCTACCATACTATAAACATCCTGTGATGTGGTAACAAATGCAGATATCTATAGAAAAGATGATCATATAGATCAAGTATTTGGACAACAGAAGCACATAAATATATTTAGCACCTGACAGAAGAGCACACAATTGTGCATGCATATAAAAGTATACAGCTAGAGCTCCAAGTTGCACCCAAAACAAAGACCATGCTTTATAAATAAAGGATATTGCACAAACCCATGGACTGCATGATAGGAAGCACGCAGGAACACTCCACACTGACCGCCCCCGACGCACGTTTCGCCGTCAGCTTTCTCAAGGGGTACTGACTGATGGGATAGTGGTTGTTTTAAATATAAAATGCAGAGGGAGGGGACTACACGAATAGCCAAACACTAAGCAGTGTTCACAGCATATGGAGATCTGCAATCACAGATCAAATTACACCTACCATGCTGCAGGCACCATTAGGCTATGTTCACACAGGGCACTTTGCAGGAGGAACATCCGCCTCAAAATTCTGTTTGGAAGTCCGAGGCAGATATTCCTCTCCCTGCACGTCGATTTACGCTGCAATTCTCGCGCCGCTCTGCGCCCGCGGCCATTGAGCGCCGCGGGCAAAAAACAGCGCGAGACACGCTTTCTCCTGCCTCCCATTGAAGTCAATGGGAGGTCAGAGGCGGAAGCGCCCGAGGATAGGGCATGTCGCTTCCACTTCCCGCGAGGCAGTTTCACTGCTCGCGGGAAAAAGACCCCGACGCCTCCCATTGAAATCAATGGGAGGCGTTTTCGGGCCGTTTTTGCCGAGTCTTGCGACGCGGTTTCCGCGTCAAAGAACTCGCCAAAATACTCTGTGCGAATACAGCCTCAATGTGCACGGACGACGGAAGCCACATTCGTCTCTGCGGACGCCATCATACCTGCTTGGCGCATGCGCACCGGCACTGATCCGGATGTCGGAAACTGCCATGGACTTAAACTACAAACTGCGCATGCACACTGCAAAAAGACTAAAGGGAGGGGCTGGCATTATACAGGGAAGGGTTAGTGGCCATTTAAGAGCCTGGCAGTTAAGCCAGAAACCCAAACACGAGATAAAGGTCATGTACTGACCAGGAGTGCCGTATATAGCACTAAAACAATCTACCCCGGGAAAACATAGTGAAAGCATAGTTAATACATTAGTCGGTACTTCCGAGTACCTGGGTATCTCACAAGGTAGTTGACATTATCACTGGACAGCTGGAGCACGCACATAAAAATCCCATATACATAGACGTGAATGAATATACATGCATACATAAATACACAACAATATCAATATTCTACACATATTAGTACATCACTGTAAATAGCACCATACAATTAAAAATTCCACTTTATTTTACAATAAATACCATCGTAAAAAAAATAAAATAATTTTTTGACATATATAAATATACAATGTACCCCCATATAAACATCATCATTTGATGAGTACGACCTCTGGGGCATCACATGGGAGTGTCCCTATGAGAACTAGGAGATATGAGAAAAGACAGACCCCAACCAAAAGAAAATTTAATTCTGCGGAGGAAAACATGGGAGGCGAGATGAAGGTAATTAACCTCTCTGACCGAGTATTAACTCCGTGTCAAATCTCTGTGCTTTCCTTGGGCTTAACTTTCTGTCCTGTATCAGGATTTGATGATTTCACAGCCATTAAGGATGTTTTCCTGTTTGCACGCAAATTAATATATAAGAAATATTTTTCTAAAAATGATCCTCATAACTTGTTTACAGCACAGGAGGAATTGGAAGCGGTCCGGGCGTTAGAATCCCTTCTTCAGGAGCAGGAGGTGAGCACTGGCAAATTCCCAACAACTATTCGCCCCCGGTCTACCACATTTCCATCCTTGTCTCTTAACCCATCAGTTGACATGTTTGTTAAAATGGTCACCGATGAATTGCGCAAACTTCCACAGCAGCGGAGCCATGATAATCTATCGTGGGCCCAACGCAAGGCGCTTTTTGAACTAAAAGAGATGAAGGGTGTGGTATTCAAACCAGCAGACAAGGGTGGAAATGTGGTGATTTGGCCGGTGGAGATGTATGAATTGGAGGCATACAGACAATTGCGTGATGCTAGATGCTATAAACGCCTGACCTCCAACCCTACTGAAGGTTTTAAGGAACAGTTGGATAAAATGCTTGCGGATGCATTGGTGGACAATATTATCACTAAAAAAGTTCTGGATGGGCTTATTGTGAAATTTCCCATCACCCCTACACTATACTTGTTGCCCAAGGTGCATAAAGACCAAAAGAGACCTCCCGGTCGACCAATTGTGTCTGGCTGTGGTAGTTTATGTGAATCGGCATGCCGTTTTTTAGACTTTTATCTCCGTCCATGTGTGGAGGGACTCCAATCATACATCAAGGATTCTACGGATGTGCTGAAACGCCTTGATGGTGTAACAATGGAGCAGGATATGTTTTTGGTATCCTGTGATGTAGAATCCCTTTACACTTGTATAGATCATGATTTGGGTCTGTCCGCGGTCTCATATTTCCTAGGAGCAGGCAACCTTGATCAGGATTTGGTCCACTTTCTCATCCACCTTTTGCGTTTTGTCTTGGAACATAATTATTTTCTGTTCAGAGACAAATTCTATTTACAGTTACGTGGGACGGCGATGGGTGCTACCTGTGCGCCGTCCTATGCTAACCTATTTCTGGGCCATTGGGAACAGGAGATTGTGAGAGCAGTTATGGATACGGTTTCGGGTAGCGTTGTCAGTTGGATGCGCTTTATTGACGATATACTGTTTATTTGGCAGGGTACGCGAGCTGAGCTTGATCGATTTCTAACCATCTTAAATACCAATACATGTAACATCAAACTGACAAATGTGATTAGTCAGGACTTTATGGAATTTCTGGACATCAAGATTTCTGTACAAAATACGGGTAAGCTCAGTACCACTATTTTTCGCAAAAAAACTGCTGTAAATGCTCTTTTACATGCATCTTCGTTCCACCCCTCACACACTATACGCGCCATCCCCACAGGACAATTCCTGCGGGCACGACGTGTATGCGATTCACAATCAAACTTCGAAAATGAATCCCAATGTTTGAAGGCTCGGTTTGCACAACGAGGATACCGTAAAAATGATATTGAGAAAGGGTATCAGAGAGCATACCATACTGACCGTAATAGTCTTCTTGTTCAACAACAGCGCAAAAAGAAAAACAGTGAGGACACGGTAAGGCTTATCACTACCTACAATACACAATGGTCTGAGATGCACAAAATTGTTACGCGCTTTTGGCCCATACTGTTGACAGACCCTGATCTTAAAAGGCTTCTACCCCCCAAACCCCAACTTACAGCCAAAAGGAGCAAGACCTTAAGCGACCATCTAGTTCGGAGTCACTATAGTGCCCCAAACTCTAATATGTATCTATATGGTTCCAAGGGACCAAAGTGGGGATCATTCCCCTGTGGCCATTGCTCTATCTGCAATTTGATAGTCAAAACGGATACTTTCCCGGACTCTGAAAACAAAAAATGCTACAAAATTGTGCATTTTATTAATTGCAGTACATCGGGGGTTGTCTACAGGGCAACATGCCCGTGTGGTCTCTCCTATATTGGCATGACCACAAGAGAGCTTAAAATAAGAATTCAGGAACATGTAAGAGACATTAAAAAGGCTGAAAAAATTGCGGATAATGATTGGGAGATGATTAATAAACTTAAATCTATCCCCAGACATTTCCGGGACCATCATAACAACAGGTGGCAAGATCTGAAAGTACATGGCATTGATAAAATCATCATCGGAACACGTGGTGGAGACACTTTTCGCAAGCTTGAACGTATCGAGTGCAAGTGGATAACAAAGCTTAACACTAGTTCACCATATGGTCTAAATGAAAAAATGTCCTTCGCTTCCTTCTTGTAATTTACCCCGTGGGTTCCATGGCGTCACTTTTATGGAATATAGTTAGTTTTATGATATTTTAATTGTGTGATGGGATTATTTCTGGTTGATACATTTCTGTGATCATGCTGTTGCGGTGGGGACGCAATGTTCTGTCGGTGTGAGTTATATATACTCAGGTCGGACTATTTTTGAGTATTCTACACTATCTCAAATTCTCAATCTCTTTGCAGGCGATATGGATACATTGGCTCATTTGTCCAGTTATAGCGGAGGTGCTTTATGATGCCCAAATTGTGCCCGTTCCCGCTTTCTTCTGCGTGCTATTATCATATGTGGGCTTAGTGTATGCATGGGAATGTCATTTCATGTATACATTGCTGTACATTTATACCCTTTTTTGTATATGTTTGGTATTTTGGGATGTTCTCAGCTTTCTCAAGGGGTAGGTATTGGTACTGGTACACGTACCTTATCCATATTTCTCTCTCTTACTGACACATGTTTATATGAATTTACATATTGTTGTTGTTGTATTTCTTGTATGATATCATGTTTACTACATGCACATATTATGTATACACTTTTAGTGTACCAACTTTATATATTTGTATATTTTTACTACTTTATATACACTAATTAATTAACATATTTATATACCTAAGTCTATACACATTATCACTTTTTATATATCATGCATGAATCTATATATATTGTTTCATGTTTCTTATCCATTATATTATATCCACGTATACTCACTACACATTTTTTTGAATATATATATATTTTTTGCACATGTATGGATTTTAATTGTATACATGTGTTCAGTTATATTTATTAGATCACTTACATTTTGATGACTTTCAGTCATGATGCATTGATTATTTTTATGGTCTCTAACACGCTCATATTGAGTCGCATCATTTTCATATTTTTATATAGGTTTTCATATTTTTGTCATTTATACAATACACTATATAATGATTCATATTGAATATGTTTATATTTCTGCATGTTTAATAATGGCTATATATTTTTCAGGTGCAGTCCTTTTTTTACTCCTTCACATAATCTAACTATTTTATTTATTTATTTTCCTCACTTCTTTTCACTATCACGAGCACGTGTGTTCACTCACCTCTCCTCACTCCCCTTGCACTTTATTTACACTATTTACTATTATTTGTTTATATGGGGGTACATTGTATATTTATATATGTCAAAAAATTATTTTATTTTTTTTACGATGGTATTTATTGTAAAATAAAGTGGAATTTTTAATTGTATGGTGCTATTTACAGTGATGTACTAATATGTGTAGAATATTGATATTGTTGTGTATTTATGTATGCATGTATATTCATTCACGTCTATGTATATGGGATTTTTATGTGCGTGCTCCAGCTGTCCAGTGATAATGTCAACTACCTTGTGAGATACCCAGGTACTCGGAAGTACCGACTAATGTATTAACTATGCTTTCACTATGTTTTCCCGGGGTAGATTGTTTTAGTGCTATATACGGCACTCCTGGTCAGTACATGACCTTTATCTCGTGTTTGGGTTTCTGGCTTAACTGCCAGGCTCTTAAATGGCCACTAACCCTTCCCTGTATAATGCCAGCCCCTCCCTTTAGTCTTTTTGCAGTGTGCATGCGCAGTTTGTAGTTTAAGTCCATGGCAGTTTCCGACATCCGGATCAGTGCCGGTGCGCATGCGCCAAGCAGGTATGATGGCGTCCGCAGAGACGAATGTGGCTTCCGTCGTCCGTGCACATTGAGGCTGTATTCGCACAGAGTATTTTGGCGAGTTCTTTGACGCGGAAACCGCGTCGCAAGACTCGGCAAAAACGGCCCGAAAACGCCTCCCATTGATTTCAATGGGAGGCGTCGGGGTCTTTTTCCCGCGAGCAGTGAAACTGCCTCGCGGGAAGTGGAAGCGACATGCCCTATCCTCGGGCGCTTCCGCCTCTGACCTCCCATTGACTTCAATGGGAGGCAGGAGAAAGCGTGTCTCGCGCTGTTTTTTGCCCGCGGCGCTCAATGGCCGCGGGCGCAGAGCGGCGCGAGAATTGCAGCGTAAATCGACGTGCAGGGAGAGGAATATCTGCCTCGGACTTCCAAACAGAATTTTGAGGCGGATGTTCCTCCTGCAAAGTGCCCTGTGTGAACATAGCCTAATGGTGCCTGCAGCATGGTAGGTGTAATTTGATCTGTGATTGCAGATCTCCATATGCTGTGAACACTGCTTAGTGTTTGGCTATTCGTGTAGTCCCCTCCCTCTGCATTTTATATTTAAAACAACCACTATCCCATCAGTCAGTACCCCTTGAGAAAGCTGACGGCGAAACGTGCGTCGGGGGCGGTCAGTGTGGAGTGTTCCTGCGTGCTTCCTATCATGCAGTCCATGGGTTTGTGCAATATCCTTTATTTATAAAGCATGGTCTTTGTTTTGGGTGCAACTTGGAGCTCTAGCTGTATACTTTTATATGCATGCACAATTGTGTGCTCTTCTGTCAGGTGCTAAATATATTTATGTGCTTCTGTTGTCCAAATACTTGATCTATATGATCATCTTTTCTATAGATATCTGCATTTGTTACCACATCACAGGATGTTTATAGTATGGTAGCATATATATTGGATTATTCATGCAGCTCCTCCATACTCTCCTTTTTAACTGTGTGCTATATTGTTTTTATATTTTGATGGCCAATATGTTATGTATATTTCAATAAAGTTTATTTTATATTGTCATGGTACATGACTTGTGCTATATGTGTTTCATTTTCTGGATATACTAGTAGTCTTCACAGTCTGGTATAGGTATTGATATTTGCTTTATGATTTGTGTGGACGCATTATTGTTTGGCGTATGCCAATGGTCTATACTCGTATAGGTATTCATCATTTTGTCTGTTTTTGTTAATAGGCCTTGTTACAAATATGGATTTCCACACCAGGGAATCCAATTGGTTGTCTTTGGTGACTCAAGTTTTTAGCAATGATGCTGTGGGACCCACAGGGGTTGTCCATATTGGTATATTGGAAACCCAGAAAAAATTGAAGGAATTACTCAAGCGAAGGATGCGTATTTGGTGGAACAAGGTTTCATTGGAACAATACCTTACAAAAGAATTGATCCCTAGAGGATTACGTGTTCAAGTGTTTCCATCTTTTCCTTTTGATGATTTGACCATGCGATCGCGATGGGAGGAAGCCTGTAAATCCTGCTCTCAGATGTTCATAGAACTTCTGATTGGTTGGGACAAAAAACAATTGGAAGAAATTGAAAAATTAATATTGCCCTTACAGAATAAAATTAAAACAGATCTGAATCCTGAACTCCTGGCTAAATTTGAACAAGAGTTGAGCACCGAGTATATTAAATGGGAGAATGACATCAAAGAATTTAAATCTAAAAAATTCCAACGTGACTTGTTGGATTTCCAAGAACAGAGGGTATATAAATGGCAACGGAGGGGTCCCTCTATGTTGACACGCTCCGAGTCTGTGTCATCATTTGAGAGTACGACCTCTGGGGCATCACATGGGAGTGTCCCTATGAGAACTAGGAGATATGAGAAAAGACAGACCCCAACCAAAAGAAAATTTAATTCTGCGGAGGAAAACATGGGAGGCGAGATGAAGGTAATTAACCTCTCTGACCGAGTATTAACTCCGTGTCAAATCTCTGTGCTTTCCTTGGGCTTAACTTTCTGTCCTGTATCAGGATTTGATGATTTCACAGCCATTAAGGATGTTTTCCTGTTTGCACGCAAATTAATATATAAGAAATATTTTTCTAAAAATGATCCTCATAACTTGTTTACAGCACAGGAGGAATTGGAAGCGGTCCGGGCGTTAGAATCCCTTCTTCAGGAGCAGGAGGTGAGCACTGGCAAATTCCCAACAACTATTCGCCCCCGGTCTACCACATTTCCATCCTTGTCTCTTAACCCATCAGTTGACATGTTTGTTAAAATGGTCACCGATGAATTGCGCAAACTTCCACAGCAGCGGAGCCATGATAATCTATCGTGGGCCCAACGCAAGGCGCTTTTTGAACTAAAAGAGATGAAGGGTGTGGTATTCAAACCAGCAGACAAGGGTGGAAATGTGGTGATTTGGCCGGTGGAGATGTATGAATTGGAGGCATACAGACAATTGCGTGATGCTAGATGCTATAAACGCCTGACCTCCAACCCTACTGAAGGTTTTAAGGAACAGTTGGATAAAATGCTTGCGGATGCATTGGTGGACAATATTATCACTAAAAAAGTTCTGGATGGGCTTATTGTGAAATTTCCCATCACCCCTACACTATACTTGTTGCCCAAGGTGCATAAAGACCAAAAGAGACCTCCCGGTCGACCAATTGTGTCTGGCTGTGGTAGTTTATGTGAATCGGCATGCCGTTTTTTAGACTTTTATCTCCGTCCATGTGTGGAGGGACTCCAATCATACATCAAGGATTCTACGGATGTGCTGAAACGCCTTGATGGTGTAACAATGGAGCAGGATATGTTTTTGGTATCCTGTGATGTAGAATCCCTTTACACTTGTATAGATCATGATTTGGGTCTGTCCGCGGTCTCATATTTCCTAGGAGCAGGCAACCTTGATCAGGATTTGGTCCACTTTCTCATCCACCTTTTGCGTTTTGTCTTGGAACATAATTATTTTCTGTTCAGAGACAAATTCTATTTACAGTTACGTGGGACGGCGATGGGTGCTACCTGTGCGCCGTCCTATGCTAACCTATTTCTGGGCCATTGGGAACAGGAGATTGTGAGAGCAGTTATGGATACGGTTTCGGGTAGCGTTGTCAGTTGGATGCGCTTTATTGACGATATACTGTTTATTTGGCAGGGTACGCGAGCTGAGCTTGATCGATTTCTAACCATCTTAAATACCAATACATGTAACATCAAACTGACAAATGTGATTAGTCAGGACTTTATGGAATTTCTGGACATCAAGATTTCTGTACAAAATACGGGTAAGCTCAGTACCACTATTTTTCGCAAAAAAACTGCTGTAAATGCTCTTTTACATGCATCTTCGTTCCACCCCTCACACACTATACGCGCCATCCCCACAGGACAATTCCTGCGGGCACGACGTGTATGCGATTCACAATCAAACTTCGAAAATGAATCCCAATGTTTGAAGGCTCGGTTTGCACAACGAGGATACCGTAAAAATGATATTGAGAAAGGGTATCAGAGAGCATACCATACTGACCGTAATAGTCTTCTTGTTCAACAACAGCGCAAAAAGAAAAACAGTGAGGACACGGTAAGGCTTATCACTACCTACAATACACAATGGTCTGAGATGCACAAAATTGTTACGCGCTTTTGGCCCATACTGTTGACAGACCCTGATCTTAAAAGGCTTCTACCCCCCAAACCCCAACTTACAGCCAAAAGGAGCAAGACCTTAAGCGACCATCTAGTTCGGAGTCACTATAGTGCCCCAAACTCTAATATGTATCTATATGGTTCCAAGGGACCAAAGTGGGGATCATTCCCCTGTGGCCATTGCTCTATCTGCAATTTGATAGTCAAAACGGATACTTTCCCGGACTCTGAAAACAAAAAATGCTACAAAATTGTGCATTTTATTAATTGCAGTACATCGGGGGTTGTCTACAGGGCAACATGCCCGTGTGGTCTCTCCTATATTGGCATGACCACAAGAGAGCTTAAAATAAGAATTCAGGAACATGTAAGAGACATTAAAAAGGCTGAAAAAATTGCGGATAATGATTGGGAGATGATTAATAAACTTAAATCTATCCCCAGACATTTCCGGGACCATCATAACAACAGGTGGCAAGATCTGAAAGTACATGGCATTGATAAAATCATCATCGGAACACGTGGTGGAGACACTTTTCGCAAGCTTGAACGTATCGAGTGCAAGTGGATAACAAAGCTTAACACTAGTTCACCATATGGTCTAAATGAAAAAATGTCCTTCGCTTCCTTCTTGTAATTTACCCCGTGGGCTCCATGGCGTCACTTTTATGGAATATAGTTAGTTTTATGATATTTTAATTGTGTGATGGGATTATTTCTGGTTGATACATTTCTGTGATCATGCTGTTGCGGTGGGGACGCAATGTTCTGTCGGTGTGAGTTATATATACTCAGGTCGGACTATTTTTGAGTATTCTACACTATCTCAAATTCTCAATCTCTTTGCAGGCGATATGGATACATTGGCTCATTTGTCCAGTTATAGCGGAGGTGCTTTATGATGCCCAAATTGTGCCCGTTCCCGCTTTCTTCTGCGTGCTATTATCATATGTGGGCTTAGTGTATGCATGGGAATGTCATTTCATGTATACATTGCTGTACATTTATACCCTTTTTTGTATATGTTTGGTATTTTGGGATGTTCTCAGCTTTCTCAAGGGGTAGGTATTGGTACTGGTACACGTACCTTATCCATATTTCTCTCTCTTACTGACACATGTTTATATGAATTTACATATTGTTGTTGTTGTATTTCTTGTATGATATCATGTTTACTACATGCACATATTATGTATACACTTTTAGTGTACCAACTTTATATATTTGTATATTTTTACTACTTTATATACACTAATTAATTAACATATTTATATACCTAAGTCTATACACATTATCACTTTTTATATATCATGCATGAATCTATATATATTGTTTCATGTTTCTTATCCATTATATTATATCCACGTATACTCACTACACATTTTTTTGAATATATATATATTTTTTGCACATGTATGGATTTTAATTGTATACATGTGTTCAGTTATATTTATTAGATCACTTACATTTTGATGACTTTCAGTCATGATGCATTGATTATTTTTATGGTCTCTAACACGCTCATATTGAGTCGCATCATTTTCATATTTTTATATAGGTTTTCATATTTTTGTCATTTATACAATACACTATATAATGATTCATATTGAATATGTTTATATTTCTGCATGTTTAATAATGGCTATATATTTTTCAGGTGCAGTCCTTTTTTTACTCCTTCACATAATCTAACTATTTTATTTATTTATTTTCCTCACTTCTTTTCACTATCACGAGCACGTGTGTTCACTCACCTCTCCTCACTCCCCTTGCACTTTATTTACACTATTTACTATTATTTGTTTATATGGGGGTACATTGTATATTTATATATGTCAAAAAATTATTTTATTTTTTTTACGATGGTATTTATTGTAAAATAAAGTGGAATTTTTAATTGTATGGTGCTATTTACAGTGATGTACTAATATGTGTAGAATATTGATATTGTTGTGTATTTATGTATGCATGTATATTCATTCACGTCTATGTATATGGGATTTTTATGTGCGTGCTCCAGCTGTCCAGTGATAATGTCAACTACCTTGTGAGATACCCAGGTACTCGGAAGTACCGACTAATGTATTAACTATGCTTTCACTATGTTTTCCCGGGGTAGATTGTTTTAGTGCTATATACGGCACTCCTGGTCAGTACATGACCTTTATCTCGTGTTTGGGTTTCTGGCTTAACTGCCAGGCTCTTAAATGGCCACTAACCCTTCCCTGTATAATGCCAGCCCCTCCCTTTAGTCTTTTTGCAGTGTGCATGCGCAGTTTGTAGTTTAAGTCCATGGCAGTTTCCGACATCCGGATCAGTGCCGGTGCGCATGCGCCAAGCAGGTATGATGGCGTCCGCAGAGACGAATGTGGCTTCCGTCGTCCGTGCACATTGAGGCTGTATTCGCACAGAGTATTTTGGCGAGTTCTTTGACGCGGAAACCGCGTCGCAAGACTCGGCAAAAACGGCCCGAAAACGCCTCCCATTGATTTCAATGGGAGGCGTCGGGGTCTTTTTCCCGCGAGCAGTGAAACTGCCTCGCGGGAAGTGGAAGCGACATGCCCTATCCTCGGGCGCTTCCGCCTCTGACCTCCCATTGACTTCAATGGGAGGCAGGAGAAAGCGTGTCTCGCGCTGTTTTTTGCCCGCGGCGCTCAATGGCCGCGGGCGCAGAGCGGCGCGAGAATTGCAGCGTAAATCGACGTGCAGGGAGAGGAATATCTGCCTCGGACTTCCAAACAGAATTTTGAGGCGGATGTTCCTCCTGCAAAGTGCCCTGTGTGAACATAGCCTAATGGTGCCTGCAGCATGGTAGGTGTAATTTGATCTGTGATTGCAGATCTCCATATGCTGTGAACACTGCTTAGTGTTTGGCTATTCGTGTAGTCCCCTCCCTCTGCATTTTATATTTAAAACAACCACTATCCCATCAGTCAGTACCCCTTGAGAAAGCTGACGGCGAAACGTGCGTCGGGGGCGGTCAGTGTGGAGTGTTCCTGCGTGCTTCCTATCATGCAGTCCATGGGTTTGTGCAATATCCTTTATTTATAAAGCATGGTCTTTGTTTTGGGTGCAACTTGGAGCTCTAGCTGTATACTTTTATATGCATGCACAATTGTGTGCTCTTCTGTCAGGTGCTAAATATATTTATGTGCTTCTGTTGTCCAAATACTTGATCTATATGATCATCTTTTCTATAGATATCTGCATTTGTTACCACATCACAGGATGTTTATAGTATGGTAGCATATATATTGGATTATTCATGCAGCTCCTCCATACTCTCCTTTTTAACTGTGTGCTATATTGTTTTTATATTTTGATGGCCAATATGTTATGTATATTTCAATAAAGTTTATTTTATATTGTCATGGTACATGACTTGTGCTATATGTGTTTCATTTTCTGGATATACTAGTAGTCTTCACAGTCTGGTATAGGTATTGCTGTCTGCAATGAATGCCTGCTAGATAATGCCGCAGGCATGACATAGCAGATGCCTGTCCGTTTTAAACGGACAGGCATAATACACTGCAATACAGAAGTATTGCAGTGAATTATAATAGCGATCGCAGAATCGCATATTAAAGTCCCGTAGTGGGACTAGTAAAAAAGTTTAAAAAAAAGTTTAATAAAGTTAATTTAAAAAAAATGTGAAAAAAAAATGAAAAACCCACTTTTTCCCCTTACAAACTGCTTTAGTATTAAAAAACCAAAATAAAGTAAAAAGTTACACATATTTGGTATCGCCGCGTCCGTAACGACCCCGACTATAAAGCTGTTACATTACTTAACCCGCTCGGTGAACGCCGTAAAAAATTAAATAAAAAAAGATGGAAAAATTGCTGTTTTCTGTGAATCCTGACTTTAAAAAAATGTGATTAAAAAGTCGCATCTACTCCAAAATGGTACCAATGAAAACTACAAGTCGTCCCGCAAAAAAAAAGCCCTCATACAACTGCATCGGCGAAAAAATAAAAACGTTACGGCTCTTCAAATATGGAGACACAAAAACAAATAATTTTGAAAAAAAAGTGTTTTTACTGTGTAAAAGTAGTAAAACATACAAAAACTATACAAATTTGGTATCGTTGCAATCGTAACAACCCGCTGAATAAAGTTATTGTGTTATTTATAGCACACGGTAAACGGCGTAGATTTAGGACGCAAAAAAAGAGTGGCGAAATGTCAGATTTTTTTCTATTCCCCCCCCCAAAAAAAAGTTAATAAATAATATGTACCTCAAAATGGTGCTATTAAAAAATACAACTTGTCCCGCAAAAAACAAGACCTTCTACAGCTATGTCGATGCAAAAATAAAAAAGTTATAGCTCTTGGAATGCGACGATGGAAAAACTTAAAAAATAGCTTGGTCATTAACGTCTAAAATAGGCTGGTCATTAAGGGGTTAACTCCTTAGTGTCCAAGCCATTTATTTTTTTCATTTTTGTTTTACACTCTCCACCTTCTATCAGCCATACATTTTTACATCAATGGAGTGATGTAAAGTCTTGTTTTTGCAGAAGGAGTTTGAGTTTCTATTGGCACCATTTAAAGTACCATTTAAAGTACCATTTTCTTTTGAGTTTCGTTGTTACGTCTTTCGCCGTGCGGTAAAAACGACAAATTTACTTTATTCTGCTGTTCAATACGTTTACGGTGATACCATATTTATTTAGGTTTTTTAATGTTTTACTCCTTTTACAAAGAAAAAACTTTATTTGTCCATATTCTGAAAGCCATAACTTTTTTATTTTTTTGTTGATTGGGCGGTGCGAGGGCTTATTATTTGCGGCCCAAGCTGTGGTTTTTATTGATGCTATTTTCTGGTACATATGACTTTTTGATTACTTTTTATTCGATTTTTTTTTTTCATCGGTAAGTTGACCAAAAAACTGCGATTCTGGCGTTTTAGATTTTTTTCTCATTACGGCGTTTACCGTGCGCATTAAATAATGATATATCGTAAAAGTTTAGACCTTTATGGACACAGCGATACCAATTTTGTTTCTTCTTTTATTTTTTACATTACATAAAAGGAAAAATGGGAAAAGGTTTTTATTTTTAACACTTAAATTAATAAATTAATTATTTTTAAAAATTCACTACTAAAAACTTTATTTTACTTTTTTATACACATATTCTATTAGTCCCCCTAGGGAAGTTGATCCTGCAATCGTTGGTACAATACACTGCAATACTAATGTATTGCAGTATACAGTATTGTCATTTTTACCGCTTCTGTAAAGCCCTGCCTGAGGCAGTGTGAAGGCAGTCCTGGGGCCTTCATTAGGCCCCTGGGCTGCCATGTCGGAGGAGGGCGCCCCCCTCTTTATAATGCCTTACATGCTGTGGTCGCGATTGACCGCAGCATTTGAGGGGTTAAACGGCCAGGAACAGCGCGATTGCTGTTCCTGGCCATTAGTGCCGGGTGTCAGCTGAAATACACAGCTGACACCCACAGGGTATGGAGCGCACTCAGCACGTGAGCGTGCTGAATACTTCACCCCCTGCAACTTGACGTGCACTTACAGTGAAGGAAATAAGTATTTGATCCCTTGCTGATTTTGTAAGTTTGCCCACTGTCAAAGACATGAACAGTCTAGAATTTTTAGGCTAGGTTAATTTTACCAGTGAGAGATAGAGATAGATGAAGAGAGATAGAGATAGATGAAGAGAGATAGAGATAGATGAAGAGAGATAGAGATAGATGAAGATAGAGATAGAGAGACCCGCCCGCCCGGCACGGGCACCCCCTACCATGCACGGAGGCTCCGCTAGCAGCTGCAACGGCTGCTACAGCGCAACGCCACTGAAGGGGTTGTTCCTACAAAAGACATGCATCCCCTATACGCAGGATATGGGATCGCTGGGACGCCCAGCGATAAGGAGAACGGGGGACGGAAAGTCCCCCGAAGTTCTTCATGACAAACCTCGGACTTCAGGGGTCTGTCTGCAGCTCCATAGAAATTACTTGCACACCGGTCGCGCTTGTGCGCATGCGTGACCAGCGCTCCTTTCATTTTTATTGAACTGACGCCGGAAGTCGGGTTTGTGTCATGGAGAAGTTCGGGGGACTTTCTCCTTATCGCTGCCAGCGATCACACATGTATCCCCTATCCTGTGGATAGGGGATACATGTCTTTTGTAGGACAAACTATAGGCCGATTTTTTTTGGGGGGGGGGTCTGTATGGCGTTATCTATAGGGGGGTCTGTATGGCGTTATCTACAGGGGGGTCTGTATGGCGTTATCTACAGGGGGGTCTGTATGGCGTTATCTACAGGGGGGTCTGTATGGCGTTATCTACAGGGGGGTCTGTATGGCGTTATCTACAGTGGGGTCTGTATGGTGTTATCTACAAGTGGGGTCTGTATGGCGTTATCTACAGGAGGGGTCTGTATGGCGTTATCTACAGGAGGGGCTGTATGGCGTTATCTACGGGGGGGGGGGGGCTGTATGGCGTTATCTACAGGGGGGCTGTATGGCGTTATCTACAGGGGGGCTGTATGGCGTTATCTACAGGGGGCTGTATGGCGTTATCTACAGGGGTGCTGTATGGCGTTATCTACAGGGGTGCTGTATGGCGTTATCTACAGGGGTCTGTATGGCGTTATCTACAGGGGTCTGTATGGTGTTATCTACAGGGGTCTGTATGGTGTTATCTACAGGGGGGGTTTCTGTATGGTGTTATCTACAGGGGGGGGTTTCTGTATGGTGTTATCTACAGGGGGGGTTTCTGTATGGTGTTATCTACAGGGGGGCTGTATGGGGTTATCTACAGGGGGATTTGGGGCTGTAAGGCATTATCTACAGGGGGCTGTGTATGCCGCTATCTTCAGGGGGCTGTGTATGGTGCTATCTATAGGGGGGCGCTGTGTGGTAGAATCTATAGGGAGGCACTATCTACAAGGGGGGGTTGTGTGATACCCAGCGGAGGTGGGTCCCAGTCAAAAGTTTGCTATGGGGCCCAGTCTTTCCTAGATACGCCCCTGGGCCTAAGCCCACAAATTGGCAGCCGGCTCGGCTTGAAGTATGGATCGAGATGGCCAACAGGCCTTCCTTTTCTCTCAGGGCCTGCTCATAGCTAGTGATGAGGGGGTTTGCACTGGTTAATGAGGATGGCAGTCTCTTGATTTCCCCCTGGACACTCCCTGTGTCTACTCCTGTATTGATGGTGTTTTGGGGTGTCCTTGATTTTATGGGTGCAAACAGGAGGCTGAAGAGTGGCAGTTTAAGGGTACGTGCACACGTAGTGTTTTCAGGCGTATTTCGGTGCGTTTACGCATCGAAAAACGCCTGAAAAAACGGAAGCAGAATGCCTACAAACATCTGCCCACTGATTTCAATGGGAAATACGGAGTTCTTTTCCGACGGTGCGTTTTTTTACGCCTCGTTTTCCAAAAACGGCACGTAAAAAGACGCCCGTTTTTGGAGCCGTTTTTCATTGACTATAGAAAATCAGCTCCAAAAACGGCCGTAAAAAATGCCACGAAAATCGCGTATTTTCTGACGGTTTTTATTTTGCATGTGCACATACCCTAACAGGCTTGCTCGCGGCACAATTTTTCTTACGTTTTCGACATAAAATGGCGGTTACAGTCCTCCATATGATATGGAGGCACATCTCTTACATTAAACTCAATCCTTGTAATACGATGAAGCGCAAGATGCAGGAGCGGGGGACCCTCTCTCTCTACTATACTTGTGGCTTCCTACCCTTGTCAATTCAGTGGGACGATAAGATATTTGTCCATAAATGCAGCTTTCTGCTTCTGTGTAATGGCTCTCAGCCTGTCAGTAAGGGTAGTAAAGGCGTATATAAGAAGGATGAGACTCACCAACATATATGGTGATATTGTTCACAGTCCACAGAATGCATTCCTGTTACTCTTAGTAGATTTCAGAAGATTTCCTTCTATTAAGGCGGTTTCTTACTTCCTGCAGGCTTTACTATGGCCTCATGTTGAAGGCAGCCTGTCTCTGGAACCTAGATGGATGGACCCAGGTACCACTCTAATCCTCTCCAGCTCCAACTGCTAAGGCTTCGTTCACATCTGCGCGAGGGTCCCGTTTCAACGTTCCGTCTGAGCTTTCCGTCGGAACGGGACCCTGACTGACACAAACGGAAACCAAAGCTTTCCGTTTCCATCACCACTGATTTCAATGGTGACGGATCCGGCGCCAATGGTTTCCTTTTGTCTCAGTTGTGCAAGGGTTCCGTCGTTTTGACGGAATCAATGAAGGAATTAGCGGTGGCAACGTCTCTGAAGACAGAGAACATGGGGACACTGTGCAGTGCACCCGCCATGTTCTCTGTCTTCAGGGCCGTTGCTGCCGCTCATTGCTAGTCACTAAATTTATGTACAATACTAAGGCCCTGTTCACATGACTTCTGCCTACAGTTTGGTCTTTCCATCCATCTGTTCCGTAAGAGGAACAGGTGAACAGAAAGACAAATGTAAAGTAGCCTTTTCTGTTCGCAATACCATTGATTACAATGGTATTCTTTTTCTTTCAGTTGGTTTCAGTTTGCGTCCATTCCTGTTTTTTCGACTGAAACATAGCGTAGTGAAGCTTGAAAAAAATCCCAGTGTGGGATTGAAACGTCACACTATGTAAGCTGAAATAAATAAGATTGAATTTTTCACTTATTCTGGGAGTGCTGCAATGATTACTTTCGACATTTTTTTTAACGGCCCGTGAATACTGGCCATCAAAATATAGGAAATGTTCTATTTTTGTCCGTTTTCATGGCCAGAAGCCTCCCATAGAACTCAATGGATCAGTTTTTACGGGCCGTTTTTAAGGAATCAATCCTTGCAACGACCGATAAACACTGATTCTGGCCAAGGACTCCCCGAACACAGCGCTACTTTGAGCGCTGAGCCCGGGGAAGTCCTTGACATTACTGTCCATATATGGACAGTGATGTCTGGCTTTCAACAACAGAGTTCACGGCCAGAGCACTGTAGGGGACTCCTGTCTTGGGAAAGCCCTATGAACAGTGACGTCAGGGGCTCCCTCTGACCCCCCCTCTAGATAGCACTCCCCCATGTAGATAGCACCCCCTGTAGATCGCACCAACCCCCCCCTGCAGGTAGCAACCGCCACCCATATATGGCACCCCCTGTAGAGAGCACCACTGTAGCTGCCTGTAGGAGCGTAATCAATGGCCAGACCCCGCTCTGGTCGGGGATTCCGCTCTTGGAGAAGCCCCCGGCATTAGGGGTTAGTCCTAGAGCGGAATGCCCGGCCAGAGCGTTACCGATGCCTAGGCTGGGGATTCCGCTCCTGGAGAAGCCCCTGGATTCACTACCCATATATGGACATTGACGTCAGGGGCTACTTCTGGATGGGAATCCCTGGCCAGTGTGCTGCCGACGCTCTGGCAGTGGATTCCGCTCTTAGAGGGAATACCAGACGATGTCTGGGAAAGAATATATGAACAGAGACGTCAGGTGATCTGTCTAGGATCGGAATCCCCGGCCAGAGGGATTCCTTTCCTACAGGGAGCTACAGTGGCTATATCTACTGGGGGGGCGGGGTGGTGGTGCTATCTACAGAGGGGTGGTGCTATCTACAGTGGGGTTGGTGCTATCTACAGGGGAGGTTGGTTCTATCTACAGAGGGGTGGTGCTATCTACAGGGTGGTAGTGCTATCTACAGGAGGGTGTTGCTATCTACACGGGGTGTTGGTGCTATCTACAGGGAGTGCTATCTACTATGGGGATGGTACCATCTACAGGGGGGTGGTGCTATCTACAGGGGGGTTGGTGCTATCTACAGGGGAGGTTGGTGCTATCTACAGGGGGTGGTGCTATCTGAAGGGGGGTGGTGCTATCTACTTGGGGTGTGGCGCTATCTACATGGGCACTGTGTCACTACATAGGGTGGTGGCACGATCTACTGGGACACTGGCGCTATCTAAATGGGCACTGTTGCACTATGTAAACTGTGGCACTATTAGGGTACTGGCACTTTATATGTGGTCACTGTGGCACTTTGTCCCTGTAGATAGCACCACCCCCCTGCAGGTAGCACCAACCTCCCTGTAGATAGCACCCCCTTGTAGATAGCACCAACCCCTCCCCCCCCTGCAGACAGCACCACCCCGCCCCCCGTAAATGGCACCTTCCCTTGTAGAATCCCTCTGGCCGCTCCTGGAGGGAGCCCCTGATGTCTCTATCCATATATGGACAGTGACGTCAGGGGCACCAAGTGCGGAATCCACTGCCAGAGCGTTTCCGACGCTATGGCCAGGGGATTCCGCTACTGGAGAAACCCCTGGCGTCACTATCCATATATGAACAGTGACTTCAGGGATTTCCTCTAAGAGCGGAATCCACTGCTAGAGCGTCGGCAGCGCTCTGGCCGAGGATTCCGCTCCAGGAGTAGCCCCTGACCAGGGCTGGGATCCGGCCAGTTCATCCTGGTTCTCCAGAATCGGTTGTTAATGTTACAGCTGGTTCACAGATTCGGGGTGCATCGGGAAACCGGAACCGGTCCCCTGCGCTCAATTGTACAATTGAGTTGCCTATCGCTGCCCTGTCGAGGCACAGCGATGATGCAGTCGCTGCGTCGTTCCACTCGAGGAGGAATGGCGTCGTTGGAGGACAGCGCGTGAATGAGTAACAGGTAAGCATATAATGTTTTTTTTTTTCTCTTTACTGTGGCCATTGTTGGGAGCCTTATCTATAGGGGACCCTAACTACAGGGAACTATATAGGGGGCACAAACTACAGGGGATTATATAGAGGGCACTAACTACAGGGAACTATATAGAGGCCCTATCTACAGGGAACGCCTCAGGGGGCACTATCTACAGGGTGATTGTGTGTGTTGCATTACTTTACAGTGTATGACACAATTTTATCAATGGGCACAGTGTATGGTACTATTATATTCAGGGGCACAGTGTGTAGCACTATTGTATTAAGGGGCACAGTGTATGATACTACAAGAGCTTTCGCAAGACAGGATTCCCCGGCATTGTGATGCTCTGGCCGGGGACTCCATAGTTGAAAGCCCTGACTTCCCTGTCCATATATGGACAGTAATGTCAAGGGCTCCATCGGGCTCAACGCTCAAAGTAGAACTGTGTGCAGGGAGTCCTCGGCCAGGATCACTTTTTACCGGCCATTACAAGGATTGATTCCTGAAAAACGGCCATTAAATACTGATCAATTGAGTTCCGTGGGGCCGGGATTACGGACAAAAATAGGACATGTCCTATTTTTTAACGACCTGTATTAACGGGCCGTTAAAAAAAAATGACCGTTTGAATACATCCATAGACCTGCATAGTTTTGAAAACGTCCGTTTGACGGCCGTAAAAAAAAACGGCTGTCACACGACCGTTTTTCACGATCGTGTGAATGTAGCCTGCAAGAAATCCACAAAAGAAATGGGTGGCTGAAGATTTAAATCTCCGCACCACATCCCAAAATCTGTACTGATTTTCTGTAGCATGTGAATGGTATCTTGAAAAAATTCCATTCATTTGAATTGAAGGGATTTTCAGTGGGGTCACATCTGAACATTGCCTTAAAGGGAATCTGTCACCAGTTTTGAGGCCTCAAAACTGCTGACAGCGCTGTAGAGGAGAGGGGCAGGGCCTTGTAACGATACCTGTTGTCTCAGTCATGCAAGTTGCATGACTGAAAAATAGATGCCTAATTCCCCCGGCACCTCGGTCGCAAGTGCCCCTGAGGCGGACCCTTGATATGCAAGTGCTCCTGGCTTCTCCTTAGAGAACGGTGCCAGCACCTCCCCTCTGAGTGACGGTTCTAGCGATCTCCTGATTGGACGCTAGACCCATCAAAGCAAAGAGTGGCACTTGCGACTGCGTCGTCGAGAGAATTAAAGGGAACCTGTCACCAGCATTTCACCTATTGAACTCCACTCACCCCTTGCTGGCTGCTGCTATCAAAAGTTCATTACCATTATCCCCCCTCCTAAACTCCTCCTCCGATCGTAAATAACGGTCTGCAGACATTTTGCGCCTTTTATGGTAATAATCCGGCAGCCTCGTTTATTTCTATTCCTATGCCCGCCCATCGCCAAAAACTGGCCCACCTTGAATGCGGTCATTCAAAATTAAGCTGTCACTCAAAAGTAAGGAGGCGGGGTTAACTTGGAAAGGCTTGAGGAATGAAGATATGACTCTCATTAGTATACGGTGCAGGAACACTAAAAAACTGAATACTAAAAGGTACGGAGCCTACTAAGAAGATAGTTCTAGGTTACATAAAAATGATTTTTCACCCACTTCCAAGTATTGCTGGTTTAATAGGTGAAATGCTGGTGACAGGTTCCCTTTAACCTCTTAGTGACCAGCCTATTTTAGGCCCTAATGACCAAGCTATTTTATTCGTTTCTCTATAGTCGCATTCAAAGAGCTATAACTTTTTTATTTTTCCGTCCACATAGCTGTATGAGGACTTGTTTTTTGCAGGATTAGTTGTACTTTTTAATTGCACCATTTTAGGGTACATATCATTTTTTTATTAACTTTTATTAACTTTTTTTTGGGAGGGGATTCGGAAAAACCCCTGAAATTTCACCATAGTTCTATGCGTTTTAAATGGACGCCATTCCCTGTGCGGCATAAATAACATGTTACATTTATTCTATGGGTCGGTACGATTACGACGATACCACATATGTAGAGTTTTTTTATGTTTTACGACTTTTTTACAATAAAAACACTTTTGAACTAAAATTATTTGTTTTTGCATCGTCGCTTTCCAAGAGCTGTAATTTTTTTATTTTTCCGTCAATGTTGTGATTTTTTGGGCTCGTTTTTTGCGAGACGAGACGTAGTTTTGATTGGCACTGTTTTGGGGTACATGGGACTTATTGATTAATTTTTATTATGACTTTTTTGGGGGGCAATGGAAAAAAATTGCAATTTCGCCATTGTTTTTTACAGTTTTTTTTTACGGTGTTCACCTTGCGGTTTAAATTACCCTTAGGGTATGTTCACACGGCCTATTTTCAGACGTAATTCGGCCGTTTTACGCCTCGAATTACGCCTGAAAACACGGCTCCAATACGTCTGCAAACATCTGCCCATTGATTTCAATGGGTTTTATGATGTTCTGTGCAGACGAGGTGTATTTTTATGCGTCGCTGTCAAAAGACGGCGCGTAAAAAGAGGCCCGCCTCAAAGAAGTGCATGTCACTTCTTGGGACATAATTAGAGCCGTTTTTCATTGACTCCATTGAAAAACAGCTCCAATTACGTCCATAAAAGACGCCGCGAAAAACGCGTGCACTTGCAAAAACTTCTGAAATTCAGGAGCTGTTTTCGCCTGAAAACAGCTCGGTAATTTCAGACGTATTTTGCGTTGCCGTGTGAACATACCCTAAAAATGATGAAAGTGAAGTGAATGACTTTTCAGTTGACAGGTTCACACAGCATGTATTTGACACGTTTTCTTTGTGCATTTTACATGCCTCTCCTGCTAAATATCTTTATCCCTCCATCCTGCTGACAGTCTCCTCCAGGATCACCACCCAATACTGCTGACAGTCTCCTCCAGCGTCCCCACCCAATCTTGCTGACAGTCTCCTCCAGCGTCACCATACAATCCTGCTGACAGTCTCCTCCAGCGTCACCATACAATCCTGCTGACAGTCTCCTCCAGCGTCACCATACAATCCTGCTGACAGTCTCCTCCAGCTTCACCACACAATCTTGCTGACAGTCTCCTCCAGCGTCACCATACAATACTGCTGACAGTCTCCTCCAGCGTCACCATACTATCCTGCTGACAGTCTCCTCCAGCATCACCACCCAATACTGCTGACAGTCTCCTCCAGCATCACCACCCAATACTGCTGACAGTCTCCTCCAGCGTCACCATACAATCCTGCTGACAGTCTCCTCCAGCGTCACCATACAATCCTGCTGACAGTCTCCTCCAGCGTCACCATACAATCCTGCTGACAGTCTCCTTCAGCATCACTGTCAGCAAGATTGTATGGTGACGCTGGAGGAGACTGTCAGCAGTATTGGGTGGTGATGCTGGAGGAGACTGTCAGCAGGATTGTATGGTGACGCTGGAGGAGACTGTCAGCAGTATTGGGTGGTGATGATGGAGGAGAGTGTCAGCAAGATTGTATGGTGACGCTGGAGGAGACTATCAGCAAGATTGTATGGTGACGCTGGGAGATGGTCAGCAAGATTGGGTGGGGACGCATCACCATACAATCTTGCTGACAGTCCCCTCCAGAATCACCACCCAATACTGCTGACAGTATCTTCCAGCGTCCCCATACAATCCTGCTGACAGTCTCCTACATAGTCCCCATACCATCTTGCTGACAGTCTCCTCCGCAGTAGAGGAGACTGTCACACCACTCTGTGATAGGAATAACCATCTGCTGCTGAAAGTCTCCTTCCCGACCTCCTGCTGACGGATACCTCACCTCCTCACCCGATCACATTCCGCACACCGTCCACACTGACAATACATCTAGCGACAGGGGGGGGCCCGCCGGGGGTCACGAGAGCGGGGGTCTGTGAGATAGAGGGACAGACAGAGACACACACACACCTTACCTGCAGTGCAGCCGGTCTTCATAATGGCGCCTGCTATCTCCCTACAAACCAGCTACTCTGCTGGGTGACTCTGACCTGCGTCTGCGCAGTACAGAGCAAGATAGTAGAGGCAAAGAACGCCACACGTTCATTGTGTCCTATGCCCTGTAGTTGCCGTATTCCATCTGTGTATGTGTCGTTAAGAGACACATACAAAGATGAAATAAAACATGGCAGTCCCCGGTACAGTAAGAAAGTGTCAATAAAAAAAAACTTTATGTGTGAAAAATTAAATAAAGTCAATATAATATTTTATTAAATAAAAACACATAAATGAATAAAAAATAAATAAATCATGACACTGTTCCTTTAAGACATGGAGTACGAACAATGCACTTACCATGACCTAATAGTACGTCAAGGAGCGGGAAGGGGTTAACCTCTACGTTGGGCCCTTTCTCTTATTCCTTTTAGACATTTATGAATAAATTGACAACTGGGTGTTTCCAGTAGGATGGGTGTCCCTGCACAGTCTGTTACTGTCCAATTAGTGCTGACAGAGTGTAAAGACACGCCCCTTTGACAAGGGGAATGGTAACACCCAGTTGTCAATTTATTCATACATTTCTAGGAGGAATAATCGGGGAACGGCACAACACAGAGTGCTAAGAAAATATGTTCCACAGTTGTTATTTCATGGGAATTACAAGTATTTAATAAAATAAATAGACATGTCAGGTGAGGTGTCCCCCACCTCCCCTATATAGCGCTGTCATCAGTTTTGAGGCCTCAAAACTGCTGACAGATACATTAATGTTTACATACCATAAATGCAGATAAGAAATACAATTACCTTTGTGTGTGTCATGTGATGGCTCTACAAGGAAAGGAGGGGTGGCTGTAAAAGGAACAAAAATAGTTACTTAGTGCAATAGAAAATGATCGAACAAGTGAATTGGGCCTTAATGACGGAGTGATTTTATTGATCTCCGAATTTCAAAAACAATAGCTTTTTTATTTTTTTTAAAGACAGCCGTGTGTGGGCTTGTTTTTTTGCGAAACATGTATTTTTTAATGCCACAGTTTGGGGTACATATAATTTATTGATTCTTTTTTTATTACCTCTTGGGGGTAATGGAAAAAAGCCCAGAAATTTTGCTATTCTTTTTTTGCGTTTTAAATTTATGCCACTTTCTGTGTGGTATGATCATAATAACTTTATTCTGAAGGTCGTTACGATTACACGATAAAAACACTTTTTATTTAAAAAAAAGTATTTGTTTTTGTATTGCCATATTCTAAGAGCAATAACTTTTATTTTTCCGCCGATGCAGCTGTACGAGGGCTTATTTTTGGTGGGATGACTTTTGGTTTTTATTGGTACCATTTTGGGGTAAATACGATTTTTTTGATCGCTTTTTAATGAATTTTTTGGAAGGCAGGAAGAACGGAAAACAGAAGTCTAGCATTGTTTTTTTTACAATTTTTACGGCGTTCAATGTGCGGGTTAAATAAAGGAATTGTTTTCTAGTTCAGGTCGCTACGATACCAATTATGTGTAGCTTCTTTTATTTTTTATGTTCTTTTCGTAATAAAGCATTTGTGAGCATTTTTTTTACCTGGGATTTTTCATTTCCTTTTTTTTTCTTTTTTCGTTAGTCCCACTATGGGACTTTACTATGAGATTTTGATCGCTTTTAAATTAATAATTTTAATGTAAGTGTAAATCTTTCCATTATACTTTTATCGTGTTCATGATCTACTCTGCTCTATTTTCTGGTTTTAGCTGTAAGGATATGTGCACACGATAACTGCAATTACGTCTGAAATTACGGCGCTGTTTTCAGGAGAAAACAGCTCATGAATTTCAGACGTAATTGCATGTACTCACGTTTTTCGCCGCGTCTTTTACGGACGTAATTTGGAGCTGTTCTTCATTGGAGTCAATGAAAAATGGCTCCAATTACGTCCCAAGAAGTGTCCTGCACTTCTTTTGACGAGGCTGTAATTTTACGCGCCGTCTTTTGACAGTGACGCATAAATGACAGGTCGTCGGCACAGTACATCGTAAAGCCCATTGAAAGTAATGGGCAGATGTTTGCCGACGTATTGGAGCTGTCTTTTCAGGCGTAATTCGAGGCGTAAAACGCCTCCAATACGTCTGAAAATAGGTCGTGTGAACCCAGCCTTAAATTATGACCTTAGGTCAGTAAGTACTGAGAAGGAGATAGCATTTTTACAACTGATGGTTCACACGCAGTGAGCAAAAACGTCTCAAAATACGGAGCTGTTTTCAGGCAAAAACAGCTCCTGATTTTCAGTCGTTTTCTTAACAACTCGCGTTTTTCACAGCATTTTTTTACGGCCGTTTTTGGAGCTGTTTTTCAATGGAGTCAATGAAAAACGCCTCCAAAAACGTCCCAAGAAGTGTCCTGCACTTCTTTTGACGAGCCGTCATTTTACGCGCCGTATTTTGACAGTGACGCGTAAAATAAAGGCTCGTGGGAACAGAACATCGTAAATCCCATTGAAAGCAATGGGCAGATGTTTGTAGGTGTAATGGAGCTGTCTTTTCAGGTGTAATTTGAGGCGTAAAATGCCCGAATAACGTCTGAAAACACTGTGTGAACATACCCTCATTGTTATCGTTTGGATAGTTTCCACAGAAATATGCATTTTGGTTACATAGTTTAAAGTGTAGCTAAATGTTCGACAAACTTCTGACATGTCATAGAGACATGTCAATAGTTTGGATTGGTGGGGGTCCGAGCACGGAGACCCCCACCAATCACCAGAACGAAGAAGCTGAGGTTCGTGTGAGCGCTCAAGGGCTTCGTGTCTGTTTGGCTATTCCCGGAAATAAATGTATCGGTGTACGGACTCAATAGAAAGTCTATGTGCCCGTACTCCGATACATTTATTTCCGGAAAAAGCCGAACAGACACGAAGCAGCTGGGCGCTCACACAAACGCTTCAGCTGCTTCATTCTAGCGATTGGTGGGGGTCTCAGTGCTCGGACCCCCACCAATACAAACTTCTGACATGTCACTATGACATGTCAGAAGTATGTCGAACGTTTAGCTACACTTTAAAAATGCAACATCATCTAAGCTTGAATACACCTAGCGTTAATTAGCTAGATGAAAAACAAAGGAACAAATACTAAACTCCAAAAACAAACACAGATTCAGCTCAGTACATTGCAGATGAGAATAGTAAAGATGCCACTAATTTGTCAAGTAATTGAAACAGAAAGTATAATAGCTAATGTTGCGAAAAGCAAAATGCTGTTTTATGTAGCACGTGACCTATCATGTCATGACACATCAATTAAATCTCACAACAAACATTCATAGGAAAATAGCATTTCACAAATGAGTCTTCATAACTTACTCATACTAGTGAAGTTTCTATCATGACTGGATGATTCAAGCTCAGGAATATGTGCTACTATAGGTGTGTCTGTGTTGCTTAGGTCACTTCCAATCCCAGAATCCTCTGGTGAAACAGAGCTGGTGACCTCAGAAACTTCAAATTTCTGATAGAAAAAAAGAATACAGTTCAGACACAAAAGTGGGAAACGATGAACAGAAAAGAGATTCTGTTAATCTTACCAGTGTGACCTGAGGTTTCTTTTCTACTGGATTCGTTTCATCAGATGAGCTGCTCCTTGAATCTGCAGTGATCTTTCTCTTCCGGCCTTGTCTCTCAGAGGGTGGAATACCTTTATTAATAGTAGACCCCAACAAAATGCTTTATCAATGATTCCACAATTTCTATCCTCTGAAACACCCACTCTCATCATGGGTGACTTCAACATCCCCATTGATAACCCATTCTCCTCATCTGCCTCCCAGTTTCTATCTTTAACCTCGTCACTAGGTCTGTCACAACTTACTAACTCTCCTACACATGAAGACGGACATTCGCTTGACCTGGTCTTCTTCCAGCTCTGCTCAGTTTCTGACTTTATTAACTCTCCTCTCCCGCTTTCTGACCACAATATTCTCTCCTTTACTATCAAATATTCTCTGCCTCCTCAGGTCATCCCTACGTATCAGACATACAGAAATCTACATGCCATTAACACTGTGAAACTCATAGACTAGTCTACAGTCCTCATTGTCCCCTATTTCTTCCCTCTCCTGTCCCAATCTGGCTGCCAAACTTTACAATAACACTCTCAAAAATGCATTGGATGAAGCAGCCCCCCCACACTCCGAACCACCCGACAAAGACGACGACAACCCTGGCACACGCCTCAATCCCGCTTTCTTCAGCGGTGCTTGAGATGTGCCGAACGACTGTGGAGAAAATCGCATTTGGATGCAGATTTCCTCCATTACAAATTTATGCTCAAAACTTAAAACTCTGCCCTTCACCGCGCCAAACAAGTCTATTTCACTTCTCTCATCTCCACACTATCTAATAATCCAAAACGCCTCTTTGATACTTTTCACTCCCTCCTAAAGTGAAGACACCAATCACAGATCTCAGTGCTGAAGACCTGGCCAATTATTTTAAAGTTAAAATTGACAACATCCGGCATGATATTATCTCCCAGTCCCCTAGTAACATCGATCCCCTTCCCTCCCGCACTCCCTCTTCTTCACTCTCAGCATTTGACCCAATAACAGAAGTCTCCAGGCTCCTCTCTTCTTCTCGTCCTACTACCTGCCCTAGTGATCCTGTCCCCTCACACCTCCTCCAGTCCCTCTCCCCAGCTGTCACTAGTCACCTGACTAAAATATTTAACCTCTCTCTTTCCTCTGGTATCTTTCCCTCCGCTTTTAAACATGCCATTATAAACCCATTACTGAAAAAACCAACTCTTGACCCATCCAGCGCTGCCAACTACCGACCAGTCTCTAATCTGCCCTTCATCTCCAAATTCCTGGAACGCTTGGTCTACTCTCGCCTTATCCGCTATCTCTCTGCTAACTCCATTCTTGACCCCTTACAATCTGGTTTCCGCACTCTACACTCCACAGAAACTGCCCTTACTAAAGTCTCAAATGATCTCTTGGCGGCTAAATCGGACGGTAAATCCTCTCTTTTGGATCTCTCTGCAGCCTTTGACACTGTAGACCACAAACTCCTACTTAACATGCTCCACTCTATTGGCCTAAAGGACGCGGCTCTCTCTTGGTTTTCCTCCTATCTCTCTGACCGCTCATTCAGTGTGTCATTTGCTGGTTCCACTTCTTCTCCTCTTCCCCTTGCTATCGGGATTCCTCAGGGATCAGTTCTAGGTCCGCTGCTCTTTTCTCTCTACACAGCTCCTATTGGACAAACCATCAGCAGATTTGGCTTCCAGTACCATCTCTACGCTGATGACATCCAATTATATACCTCTTCCCGTGACATCACCTCTGCTCTAATACAGAACACCAGTGATTGTCTGTCCGCTGTCTCTAACATCATGTCCTCTCTCTATCTGAAACTGAATCTTTCTAAAACTGAGCTCCTTGTGTTCCCACCATCTACTAACCTCCCTAAACCTGATGTCTCCATCTCTGTGTGTGGCACTACCATCACTCCTAAGCAGCACGCCCGCTGTCTCAGGGTTATTTTTGACTCAGATCTTTCCTTTACTCCTCACATACAATCACTTTCACGCTCCTGTCATTTTCACCACAAAAACATCTCCAGAATCCGCTCTTTTCTTACGGAGGAAACCGCCAAAACTCTCATTGTTGCTCTGATTCACTCTCGTCTGGACTACTGTAACTCATTACTAGTCGGTCTTTCCCTCACCAAACTCTCCCCTCTCCAATCTATCCTCAATGCAGCAGCCAGGCTCATCTTTATGACCAACCGCTACACCAACGCCTCTAATCTGTGCCAGTCACTGCACTGGTTGCCCATCCCCTTCCGAATAAAATTCAAACGTATTACTCTCACCCACAAAGCTCTCCACAGTGCTGCACCTCCTTACATCTCCTCCCTCATCTCTGTCTACCACCCTACTCGGGCTCTACGTTCTGCCAATGACCTTAGATTAAAATCCTCCATAATCCGAACCTCCCACTACCGTCTCCAGGATTTCTCTCGTGCTGCACCAGTCCTCTGGAATGTGCTACCCCAGACAATCCGATTAATTCCCAATATCCACAGTTTTAAACGTGCCCTGAAAACACATCTATTTAGACAGGCCTATAACATTCCCTAATCTGACTCCTTTCCATGGCCCTCCTTTTAGATTAGTCATCAGAATAAGATTCCCTCACACTCCTTCTCTTCATGTCTGTCATACACAGATACTGGCTGGTGACCGGCTCATGCAGCTTTATGTTACCACCGCATGTGTATAAAAATGGCCGGACCATTGTACAGAACAAACACTGTTACACTTTGTGTCTCCATTATGTCCTCATAGATTGTAAACTCTTGCGAGCAGGGTCCTCACTCCCCAGGTTTGAATTGTAAATGAACTTTGTCACTATGTAATGTTCTGATATTGTTTGTTTCATGTCACCTCTAAATTGTAAAGTGCTGCGTAATATGTTGGCGCTATATAAATAAAGATTATTATTATTAATAATTCTAGCAGTAGAAAGTCATATAACATTTGGATTTCTAGTTTTCCATTTATGCAAAATTTGGCGTGTTTCAAGTCTACCCTGTGTGCCCACAAATGTAAGCATCAGATTGTATCATCCATCTAGCTACGATGAAGGCCCTCACCTTGCTCTTCAGGTGGAACGATCCTGTACACCTTGTATGGCTCAGATATATCCAGCTGTGACCTATTAGGAAGTTCTTGGAATTCTGGGCTCTTGTTGAGAGCACAGCGAAGTCTTGTCTTCCATGCTGCTGCATCGCCCTTTTCTCCTGCTTGAAATTTTTTCTTGTACATGGCCCAAGCCTAGTTTTTTTTTAAAAAAAAGCAGTGTTCAATAAATGAGGCAATGGCACAAGACTATAAGGGCCAGTTCACACGGAAACCGCGTCGGAAAACGTGCCAAAAAACGGCCGAAAATGCCTCCTATTGATTTCAATGGGAGGCGGAGGCGTTTTTTACCGCGAGCGGAAAAACCGTCTTGTAGGAAAAAGAAGGGACATGCCCTATCTTCGGGCATAAACGTCTCTGACCTCCCATTGACATCAATCGGAGGCAGAGAAAGCATATTTCGCAGTGTTTTTTGTCCGCGGTGCAGGCAGAGCAAAATTTGCCTCAAAATTCCAGACGGAATTTTGGGCAGAATTTCTGCCTGCAAAATACTTTGTGTGAACATAGCCTAACATTCAACCTAACATTCAAAGAATGCCTGGTGTTTTTCTAATACACAGAGGGTTACATTCAGAGGGTGACAAAAAAAAAGGTTTTAAAGGGAAGGTGTCATGATTTTTTATTTTTTTTATCATATTGCTTTTAATACAATATTTTCAAACATTTTATTTAATTGTGTTCTCATGTTTTACTTTTTACTGTATTCATACTTTTACTTCTCTATGGGGCTGTTATTTTTTTTCCATCTCTATATGTGTCGATTAACGACACATACAGAGATGCTATACGGCACATACATCCCCATAGAGAATGCAAACGGGAGCCGTACCCTTCTCAGTTGCGTGTGCCGTCTGTGTGGGAACGGCGCATGCACGGCTCCCACACAGACCAATGCGAAGCTCGTTCGTAGATCGAAATCCGGCGCCATTTTCATGTGGACCGGAAGCCGCTGCCGGACAGTAAGATGACGACTTCCGGCCGCGGCTTCCAATCATATGTTCAACGAAGTGAAGGCGTAAGGAAGAGGAGCGTAGACCAGTGGAGGCGGCGGCAGGAGAAGGTAATTTATGTTCGTGTATGATGTGTGTATTATGTTCGTGTATGTTCGTGTATGTTCGTGTGATACTGTCTGCTGAGCCCTGTATCTAATCCTCCTAGCACTGCGCAGTCGCTCAGAAAATGGCGGCACATAGTGTAGGAGGTTTGAAGACATTGAAACCCCTCCTTCTCCTGGCACTAGCCAGAATAAGGGAGGGGGGATTGTGTGAGGACACTAGAGGAGAGTGTGTCCACCCCAAATTTGCAGCATGAATCAATGAGGTCGCTTTACCACAGTGACCATGCTGCAATTTTGGGAACTGCTCCCTCTAGTGGCCAGCACATGGAAATGTTATAAATTAGAATCTAATTTATAATATTTCCTGACTTGTGAAAAAATTAAAACAATGTGTAATCACTTAAATACTAATTGTTTAACTGAAAAAAAAGAATAATAATTTCTAGATAAGGCACCTTGAAGATGGCAGCATCTTCATCATGACGAAAGTCTTGTTTTCCTGCATGTTTCCATGGGATTCGGAAGCTAGTTTTCTGATTATCATCATCCCACATAAGTCCAGGGTACTTTCCACTTTCAATCTGTTCCACTAGCCATGGCTTCAACTTTCTAGTGGACCGTGCACGACCAGTGGCCATCTAAAAAAAATCATACAGTACATTCATACAATATTTTCAAAACATTGCATTAAAAGTAACCAGAGTAGTAAGACTGCAGGAGACGGTAAACATTAACATAATTGTAGCTTTGACTCTTACACGCTACCCTTCACATTCATTTAGGCAGTTGGATCATTATGTACCATTGTTAGAGCAATCTGTATACTAATAGAAGAAACCGAGGATCAGGTATTTCACCGGCTGGGAGATAACTGATACGCAGACACCAGGTTGTGTATAATGGAATCTGAGGGAGGTCCCACAGGTCCCTTTATTTATAACCAAATATATAATGGAATATATTATGATGTAGATCCAATCAAGTTTAATAGAAAATCAATTAAATTTAAAATTAGATGCTTGCCAAATATGCATATGGTATGAAAACGTCTTGTGTTGTCCTCTTAAAAAATATATTAAAGGGGTTTTCCCATCAGGGACATTTATGACATATCCACCCTCGCTGAGCTACGCTGTATTCGTAAGTCCCATAGAACTGAATGGTAGTTACAGAAACAACGTAGCTTGCATGCTACGCTGCTTCCATAACTGCCATTCACTACTATGGGACTTACGTAAACAGCGTAGCCCAGCAAGCCACGCTGTTTCCGTAATTTATGGTCGAAAATCACACGATTCAGCCACAATACAGAGCAGTAGGATGGGGTTTAGGGGACCCCGTTCTAGAGATAGGTGCGGGTGCCAGACGTGGGACCCGCATCTATATGACATTTATGACATATCCTGTGGAAATGTCATAAATGTCTCTGATGGGAAAACCCCTTTAAAAGATTGGCCAGTTTAGAAAACCTATTTTAGAAAAGTCCTCAGTTCACAATCCACATCTCTTAGCCAGGGTGGAGAGCGGTTACAAAGAGTGTCTCTTTTTCTCTGGAGGACTTGTCCTGTCCTTCGCTACACAGACAACAGACGCATGTCTTCTTCCTTTAACCCTCAAGCTATATTTGCAGTCCAGAGGAATAATTTGAGTTACATGCAACTTAGTGCACTCCTGTTGACTGCAACTATAAGGGTATGTTCACATGGCAGCCTCCATTACGGCTGGAATTACGGAGCTGTTTTCAGGAGAAAACAGCTCCGGAATTTCAGACGTAATGGCATGTGCAGACGCTTTTTGCTGCGTCCATTACGGACGTAATTGGAGCTGTTTTTCCATGGAGTCAAGGGAAAACGGCTCCAATTACGTCTCAAGAAGTGACAGGAACTTCTTTGACGCGGGCGTCTTTTTTAAGTGCCGTCTTTTGACAGCGGCGCGTAAAAAAAATTACCGTCGGGACTGAACATCATAAAACCCATTCAAACGAATGGGCAGATGTTTGCTGCCGCTTTGGAGCCGTATTTTCGGACGTAATTCGGGGCTAAAACGCCCGAATTACGTCCGTAAATAGGGTGTGTGAACCCAGCCTCACTCGATTGTCGCGCTACAAAACTTCTCCATAGAGCCCCTGACATAGAGGCTCAAGCTGCTGCTCTGTCCCACCCCATGCATTTATCTGCAGCTCTGCCTGTTGAGATTGGCTGCTGTACATAAACACAAGCCCACCATAATCTTACTAGGAAGTCATCGCATGGAGAGCAGATTTCCATTTCAGAAGGGATAGACTAATATTAAACTACAAGCAACTAAACCTCCAGTGGGAAAAAGATTATCAGGTAACTACTGTATCTCGCATATAATGAACTTAATAAGCCTCAATTAGGGGGATACTGGGGATCTACGTTAAACATAGTACAGGAAGCCTTCATATAAGCATTCAAAACACCAAAATCTTTAAAACAACATCTAAAACAAGTGTTTATTTTATAATAATTCGTCCTGCATTATAAACTTTTCATAACAATGGTTACACCTATCTGGACACCAAGCTATTATCACAACAGACTTTTTGTTTTAATGAATAAGTGTAACTACTCTTACTGTTAAAACTACACATTTTTTATGATGGCTACAATACTCCTTTGCAGGAAGGTTTCTATGTGAAAAGAAATGCTCAGATATGAGGACAACCTCTAAGTCTAGTTAATGTAGTAAACAACAGTACAGGGCAATCCTCTAGTGTGAAATCATAGCATTATAGAATCAAAGATCTGAAACTACGGTATATAATCCACCTACCTTACACCTCTACAATTTGTGGTATTTCCACTATCGGAATATGTGCTTTTTTTCTCAGTTTCTTTTCTCCTCTTTGATCACAACCGCCCCCAGATTCTCTTCCTGCTCTTTGCTCTTCTTGCTGCTTCCTCCTTTTCCCAGAAGTCATGTGATCTGCACACAACTAAAAACAAGCAGCATGCCTGACTCTAGCAATAACCTATCTGGCCAACATGAGCGCACTGTTCACTTTTACATTGCATTACTCCTAGTGAGTGACACATTTGATTTAGGGTAAAACCAAATTATTTATTTTTTTCTTTCTGCTCTTCATCATTCTAGCTTTTATAACGCACTTAATTTTTTCAGCCTATTTCGAAGTATGATGCCTTTTTAATTTTACAGAAAAAGTTAAATTCTTTTTTGCACCATATGAATACTATCTATATTACAAAGAACAATTAGTGTTTCATATTTTGTGCGTCATTCTAAAAATATATAAATTGGTAAATTGGCAAATTTGAACAGGTTGTTATGGTTTTAAACATATAGAATTTTTATGAATGTCATGGTGAGTTTTTCCTTTATAAAATGTAAAAAATTGGATTGTTTTTATACTTTATGGCATATGTTAACATGCCAGAGAAGTACCTTATTATATATTTTATTAATATATTTACCGTTCAGCCATAACAATTGAACCACTTGCCTAATATTGTGTAAGTGCCTCTCATACCACCAAAACAGCTCTGACATGTCGAGGCATGGACTCAGGGTCGGCCTTAGGGGTGTGCGAGGTGTGTAAGTGCACAGGGCGCTGCACCCTCCCAGCATGTAGGGGGCGCCACTGGGCTCTGCCTCTACTCTGTGCTCTGTGTGGGGATCCGTGACGAGGATTGCGAGCTTGCGTTCTTTTGGCCAAAATTACTACCAATAACCCATGTATTTTCCATGGTTACTTGCATTATATTTACTACTTTTGTGACGCAGCCAGGTCTTCAATGCTTGGAGAGCATGGTGTGTTGCGGTCTGGCATAGCAAGCAGGGCAGCCCGCTCTATGTATAATCATTGCGTTACAAATAGGCTGCTACCTGGCTATATACGCTACGCCTCATGATTTACGCATTATCCCTTCATGTTTCACACACTGCACCCACAATTCATGTATCACTCACATTCCTGACCCTTATGCACTATACTCAGTACTGTCCTCTATATTTTACACGTTATTCACCACTTGTACATTATTCACAATTCATTTATTTTCATTTATGCACTATACTCAGTACTGCCCCCCATATTTCACACATATTATTACTACTTGCACATTGTACACAATTAATTTATTTTTTACTAAGGCTAGTGGGAGTGGCTATTATTATTTAACACACCTGAGCACTTTCCTTCAGCAGCATTTTTGACCTGTCTGCGTCTTGCTGGGATTATACCTGCCCAATTTGTGAATATGGCCTTTTTTTGTGTTGTTATACATACATACATACATACACACATATATGTGTCTGTGGGTATAGCTAACATCTACGACATTATCTGTACTCAGAGAATTTTCACTGTGTTATCAGCGGGGTTACATAGGACTGCAGGTAACATGACTACATTATCTGTACTTAGAGAGTTATCACTGTGGTGTTACATAGGACTGCAGGTAACATCCACTACATTATCTGTATTGTGTGTGTGTATATATGTGCCTGTGTGGGTATATATGGGTCTGTTTATGAATGTGTCTTTGTGCTTGTATATATGTGCCTATATGTCTATATATGTGCCTTTTATGTATTTGTATATGTTCCTGTCTGAGTATTTATCTGCCGGTGTGTGTGTGTGTGTATATATATGTGTTTGTCCGTCTATATATTTACATGTATGTATATACTCCAGAATGTGTGTGTATATTTGCCTGTATGTCTAAATATCTGTCTTTATGTATATACAGTATATATGTTCCAGTATGTGCGTGTCTGTATATGTGGTTAATTTTTGGTTTGTGTAGAGGGCGGCAAAAGAGAGTTCTGCACAGGGCGCCATCCAACCTAAGGCCGGCCCTGCATGGACTCCACAATATCTCTCAAGGTGTACTCTGGTATCTGGCGTTAGCAGTACATGTTTTGTCCTGTAAATCGCGAACTGGGGCCTCCGTGGATTGGACTTGTTTTTCCAGCAAATCCCACAGATGGTCAATCGGATTGAGATGTGAATACTTTGGACAACTCACAGAGAAAAGAACTATATTAATTTAAAATCACCGAAAAGGCAATACTTACTCATAAGGGCAGGTACACACACCACTTCCTAACAGGATTCTGACAACCCACAATGCAACATAGAGGGAGATTGCTCAGGTGCAATATACTAATGAACACCCACTCTCACCCCTCCTATTCATGAGGTGGGTGGCTGCCTAGTATTATCATTGCACACAGATATAGCTTCTATATGTGTGCCAGTCATACAGTCAGGGCCGGCCTTAGTGGCACAGGTCGCACACCGCGACCTGTGCCACTGCACAGGGTGCATCACTCTAGCAGGTGGAAGGGAGCACTGCGCTGGCTCCCATTCCCTACTTGTGTTTCAAAATAGGGTTGCCAACCGTCCGTTAATTCACGGACAGCCCGTGCAATTAGAGGACTTTTGGTAACTGTCCGTTGTGTCTGGAATAAATAAAAAGAATGTGTCCGTGGTTTCTATTTAATTTTTTTGTCCAAAGAGCTGCGAATGTGCAAGTTGCGTTGGTTAGAGGAAGGAGAAGTATATGCCGGGTCACACACAGGCTGCGTGATGACCTCATGAAGTACCTTGTGAGCCTTCCCAGCCCTCCTGCCCACCAGAGAGCAGGAGGAGAACAGAGTACAGCAGCAGAGAGCGGCTTGGCTGGGACCTGACAGGTGGCACAGGAGAATATATGCAGAGCAGGACGCTGGGCTGGCGTTACTTCAGCTCGTACTGCTGATGTGTGAAGCCCCTGCCCGGCGGCCTGCTCTGCATCTAATTCAATGCCCAGCAGCTATACAGGTCAGCAGCACCCTGCTCCTTCACTGTGTCTGCACTGCTGACCTGTATAGCTGCTGCTGCTTCTAAAATCTCCTAAACCCATGTACAGCCCAGTACTCCAGTCCTTGATAGCCCCTTCAGCTCCTAATCTCCCTCTGCTGAAGAAGCGAGAGGAGACAGAAGTTGCAGAGAAAGAGGAGCCGACTACAGGAAGGAGATAAGTGTCAATGTATAAAGCCAAAGGGGTGACTTGAGTGTGCAATTACTGTGTGTCTCTATGTATGTGTGCAGTTTGTATATGTAGTATGTATACAGTGTGTATATGTAGTGTGAAGGATGATTTATTTGCTTATATTCTCTGTATGAAATTACATTGTGAATTATCAAGCAGGAGGCTGAATTACTAAGATATGTATTATGTGAAAGTGATGATAATGTTTAAATGATTTAGTTTCGTGCAGCAGCCATCTTGTCTGGAGTTCCCATCTTGGTTTTATTGTAGTGAATAGAAAAGTCATTGTTCCTTTAATACAAGTAATGTTGATTTCGTATGTTTTATCTTTGACCTTGGTTCCCATGCGAAGATGGACAGGGAGTGAGATGGGAGTGAGATGGGGGGATGGCAAGTATGCGTGAGGGAAGGTCTCCCCCCATCTCCACGAGGACATTCTGTCCAAAAGAGAGATAAGAAACCTGTAAACATAATGTGTGAAGAATTATAATGATGTATTTTATTGTATGCTTTTTACTGAATAACAAATATTGTTACATTGTCTCTGATTGGTTTATCTCAAGCCTACACCCCTTCTGAATTTCAGTTTAACAGTTTGAGTTTGGTAATAAATCCTTCAGATGAGAATTTTGAACATTTCAGCGTGTCTGTGTGTTTTCTTCTCGTCTCTCGATATATATCGGTGAAATATCCTAATTAGGATTCTGACTAATGGAGTCTGGCCTTGAGAGTCTGTTGGGACTCGTATAAATTTCAGTCTAATATATTTTGAGCGATGGATTTCCACGACAGTAATGGTGCCGATAAAACCCAGGAAGATTGCACGTCTGATAAGCTGTCACTGGAGAGGTCTGGCTTTGCATCTGTGAATTACAAAAACCGCGGTAGGTAAGGAGCTTATTCTTACACCATTCACACATGTATTGCGTAAGCCTTGGAATCCAGCTGTCAGAACGTCACTTCTATGGACGAGACTCCTTAGTCAGTGGGTTGCAAGATGGATCCAAAAAGGTATGTTGAAGCTTTTTGTGTGATGAAGGATTGCAGGTGTGTACGTGATCTTAAACTGTTGATATGAAAGACATGAGAGAATTTTTGCCAGCAAATACATAGTTAACCAGGAAAAATTGTGAGAAGCCTTTGGAATGCAGTGACGTAGCGCATGGCAGAGAGAAGTCGTAACTCACATGTGAAGTATTTGAAATGCAAAGAGTTTGGGCTGGACTGTGAGGAAAAAACAAAACTTCTGCTTGCTGCTTTGTTGTAGCGTCATTTGTTATTTAGTTGTGTAAAATTGTTGAGGATTAATAGTTGTTCTGTTACCCGTTTGTCTGGGATTATAGTTGGGAGGTACTGACTGGTATTGGCTCAGACCCATAGACAGTTGTGAGTAATATCATGTAGTACCACAGGGGCTTCAATGGTTAAGTCCTGATAATGTAGAATCCAGTGCAAGGAGAAGCAATTGTGTCTATATTGAATTTGCACTCAATACCATTACCCAGTGCAATAGGGAAAAACTTTGAATACTGTATTAGAAAATCATTTATATTTTCCTGGCTCATTGCCAGACAGTGATATTGTGTGTAAGGGTCCATAAACCAGTTGTATGCATTGCCAGACTGGCATAAGGTGGGAATCAGTACAGACTGATTTCTAGCACATGATAATCCGGCATATACACTTTGATGTAAAATAACATCCAAGTAATTAAGTCTGTAGTAGTATAACATCAGACCGCTGGATTGAATACCGTTGTAATATAACATCCTGTATTCATTGAATGACCCTGACACTTATCCCAGGTGCCACCTGTGTCGTAGTAGTAATTACAGTGAAGAACATTGGTATTGGCTCAGACCCATAGCCCGTAAAGAAATTATCACCAACATAGATGACAACCCCCTAAACTACAACCCACAGAGTGAACGGCTGAGCGGGGAGGATAATATATATATGTTACCAAATATAATTTGCATGTGAAACCATTGCAAAGTGCTAGAGGAAAGAGTTTGGGATATATGTTACATCATGGGCTCTATGAACTGAAAGACACACCCCGGCAGCAAGTGTTCTGCATAAGTGAAGTGTTACCAACTCCTGCTTGAATCAATGGAGTTTCATGAATGTCGATTGTGTTGAAGAATTTGCTCTTGTAATTGTTGATTGGCAGCATTTTGTCTGTTCTTGATGTTCAATCCAGTGAGGGATCAGAGGATCCTACTGCTAGAATGTCTGGAGGAACGACTTGTGATATCGTATTGGTAAGACAGTCTAGGAGATAGACTGGTCTGAGATATCTGTCGGCAAACGTGGCCTGTTTGCCTGGAGGTGGGGGATTTACCGGAAATCACCCTACTGCTCTCCGACCATGGGGTCAGGAGGAAGTTGGACAAAGATGCTTTGGGGCACTGGTCCCGGCCAACATTAGAATGAGCAAAAGGAGCTGGGGCTTTAATTCTAAAGTATGTGAAGGCAAAATAACACACTGAAAAAAATTGTTGAAAAGGCTGGCAGCGTAAGAAGGATGTTTGCATGTGAGAAAGAACAATTTAAATACAGGTGTAAATTTTCATTGGAAGAGTGAAGAAAACGGAGCAGCCAGGTACATTGCAGTGACTAACGTGGGTCAGAACGGGGGGAGTGTAATGTGTGATGTGATGAGACATCTGTGTGATGTGTGCAATGTAACATGTGTGATGTGATGAGACATCTGTGTGATGTGTGTAATGTAACATGTCTGAAGTTTGAAACTAATGGCCACAATAAAAGCAGAACTATATTGTATGTTTCCTATTTTTAACAGCAGTAATGTCTAAAAATGTTAGTGTTTTGTGTATGGGGTTAAAATCAGTTCTACTTTTTTTTTATTTTTTTTTATGCAACGTGTTTTATTTTCGCGCAGCGCAGTCGTCTGTAACTACACCAAGCGAGAAAAATATTACAGCCGGCTGGATCTGTTTGTAGAAAGATAAAAGCTATACTGCAGATTAATGTGTTATAATGTGATAAGATTTATTGTTGGAATGTTTTGATGTTGATTCAAATGTATTAAACTACAGATATTGTGAGACACGGGGTCTTGAACATGTATGTGCCCCCTCTGTTCCCTATTCTTATGTACAGCTTATTGGTTTGCAGTAATTAATATTACCAGATATATTATTTTCTGTGTTATTGAATAACTAATTACAATTGTTTTGTTTTTGTTTTCACACATGAGGCATGTGCTATAGTGCTGCCTAAATGTTATTTTTTTAAAAATGTGAGATGTTTTACAGGTAAATGGTTGCAGGTCATTTTAAAGATAAAATGTATTTTTGTCAGGAGAAAGTCATCTTTTTTTGTTCCAGGCTGTTGTGTATTACAGGGGGTTAAACTAGTGCCACCCCGATAGAGTGCCTAATCTCATTATGTTAATATGTAGTTTTGAACCCTGCTACATTACTTTCGCAGAGTCCAAATAGGAGGGAATGTTGAAGGGACTGATCAGGTAGTTTTTGTTTTTTGTTCTCCTTTTTTACAGGCAATTTTATGACCCCTTCACAGCCAGAGGGAGCTATGCCAAGCACTGCCCTATCCCAGTGGCTGAGAAAGGGTTGAAGATTTCCCAATGGTGAAGGGACTGATCAGGTAGTTTTGTTTTGTGTTTTATTTTGTTTTGAATTAATGAATTTGGTTTTAGGAGATCTACAAAATGTGTATGAGTTTTAAGGAGTAACCCAGATTAAATGTGTATGACAGTAACTTATATTTTGAGGTTTTTCTGTGTAGATGGTTCCAGATCCCCCTCCAGCCAATTTACACAGGAGGTGAGGTGACGTCACTCACAGATGAGTCTTTACAGATTTAGATGGGGAGAAGTCAAAACAAAAAAAAAAATTGTTTGAATATTGTTTATTTTATGCCAGATTTCAGTAACATATTTTGTTTGTTTTTGTATTAATCAGGTATTTACAGGACCTGGTGGGTGGGATGTACAAGTGTTCTGGATCATCAGATAAATGTGGAACAATAAAACTCCACCCTTTTGAAATGTTCTATCTATATGTGACATGGGTTTCCAATGTAAATTTGTAATGAAGACATACTTTATCATATACAGCATGTGTAGAACAGGATACGAGGCACCAGGTAAATTACCCAGAAACCACTCTCACCTTCTTGTTCATCTCAAGGAGCGGAGTTGGAGGTGCTCGCTGAGGCTGTAACCTGGCAGAAGGTAAGACGGCCGACATTTACACTGACTCTAGGTACGCTTTTGGCATCGCCCACAATTATGGGCCTATTGGTAGTAGGAACTTTATTGGATCATTGGGTAAGCCAATTGAGAGAGCAAGAGAAAACAGAACTGACAACAAGGGTATATGCAGCCAGGTGTCAGTAAATTGGCTTGTCCCTGGATACAATAATGCAAGCACTAGGTTTGTAGCAGCCGGCATGATGTGCGCACGGCATGACATAGGTAAAACAGCAAAGGTACCTGTGAAAAGTGCAGCCCGGCCAGATTAACAGTCCCAGCGACTGCAGAACATACAACTACCCGAGGTAGAAGTGTATGACGCGGTGCTCGTGTGTGTAGACCTGTTCTCAGGGGGGGCTGAAGCCCGGCCTGTATTTTCCCCACTGCAGACGTTGTGTGTAAGTGACAGGGGAATAGTGTTATCCCAAGTATTGACCTGATGTTTGTACAATACGATATCAGCAGTTCTCCAGATGTTATTCCAAAGTTAGTTTGTTTAATAATTGTATTTAAGAAGTGTTGTGGTAATATTAAATACTGAAGTTAAGTTTTATGTAAAGTTCTGGATCAGCCTTAGCATTGGACTATTAGAGTCATGCGTCAGATAAAAGGTACAGAAGTGGAATATTCCCATTTGAAAATATTTTTAGTTATTTGTTTTTTGTCGTTGTTATTGTGAAAGGAAAATTCTGTGCAGTGTTTGTGTGTGTGTGTGTGTGTGTATATATATATATATATATATATATATATATATATATAAAGAAGAAAAATGAGTTTGCATGTATCATTTCTAGTTATTGCTCAATGTGAACGTTTGATGTAAAGATGTTATTTGTTAATGTTTTTCTTCAAATTAATTATTTGATTAAGATCAATTAATGTTTATACAATGAAAAAGTTTGTTCTCCACAGGAAGAGTCCAACTGGGAGCGGAAGGCGTGAGAACCAGATTCTAACAGAATGTGGACGGATAAGGGAACGTGAATCGGTAAGACCCAAGGCACTCTTGATGGCTTTTGCATTGATGGTGTATGACCTCACATAGGCCCCAAGACTGCAAGGATCGATTTGGTGAGATCTAATTGGTATGTCCCAGGCTTTACAGCTGTTGCTGCTAAATTCTGTTAGAGCTGTTTGATTTGCCTACAGAACAGTCCTGGCAGACCGGTGCCAACCTTATCATACCCGCCTCCCACAAAGAGAACAGACCTTGAGAGGTCTCCCCATGCAATACAAATTAGAGTAAGGAAAATTGGTTTGCGACATTTGTCAGATAAACATGTTGAATCTGTGTATATTTTGGTGAGCTGGAAATGTTCCAGGCAATCAGATCAGATCAAGGTACAAATCCTGCTGGAAAGCGTGACACTAAGTGCAAATGAAATGTACCCAATAATTACACATCTTCTAGGTGCCCTGTCCATTGGAACAGAGACGTTTTTCTTATATAAAGGTGTTTGTTTGATTTAGTTTAAGGGCCTGACATTGTTACGTAGATGTTATCACCAGATTAGTAACAATTGACAAGGGTTGGGGTCCTCGAGCAAGTGGCAGTAAACATGAACTAAAAGATTTTTAATACGATGAACTCCATTACTGAGGTGCGGCAGGAGCAGCCGGAGCCAGTACAACGCGTTTGTCATGAACTGACGGCAGTGTCATAATTCCAAGCAGCCGCCCAGACAAGTAAGAAGACAGATGAGCGGAGGGTTTGTGGGGTCACAATAACACCCCACTAATCCGCCTACGTGGGATCTCACACCAGGCTCACAGCATGAGGTGTTGTGTATAGCCCGGTGACGTAAACTAAAAGAGACGGTGTCTGACAGATGAAAAGGACCAAATCAAGTCGTGATGACATCAGCAAAATTCCAAGTAAAGACCAAAGACCTGAGTGAATCCGTCAGCAGTATCAAGTGTTCTAATCAGAAGACAGGAGAAGAAGAGGACGATGATGTACATGACTTGTCAATGCACTGGTGGGACCCCATACCCTAACCGGACATTGGTGATGGCATCATATTAGTTGTGGCCCTATTGATATATTGTTTGAGTTTCATAATCATAATATATAATTTCTGTAATTTAATATGAGAAAAAGGGGGGTTTGTGAAGGATGATTTATTTGCTTATATTCTCTGTATGAAATTACATTGTGAATTATCAAGCAGGAGGCTGAATTACTAAGATATGTATTATGTGAAAGTGATGATAATGTTTAAATGATTTAGTTTCGTGCAGCAGCCATCTTGTCTGGAGTTCCCATCTTGGTTTTATTGTAGTGAATAGAAAAGTCATTGTTCCTTTAATACAAGTAATGTTGATTTCGTATGTTTTATCTTTGACCTTGGTTCCCATGCGAAGATGGACAGGGAGTGAGATGGGAGTGAGATGGGGGGATGGCAAGTATGCGTGAGGGAAGGTCTCCCCCCATCTCCACGAGGACATTCTGTCCAAAAGAGAGATAAGAAACCTGTAAACATAATGTGTGAAGAATTATAATGATGTATTTTATTGTATGCTTTTTACTGAATAACAAATATTGTTACATTGTCTCTGATTGGTTTATCTCAAGCCTACACCCCTTCTGAATTTCAGTTTAACAGTTTGAGTTTGGTAATAAATCCTTCAGATGAGAATTTTGAACATTTCAGCGTGTCTGTGTGTTTTCTTCTCGTCTCTCGATATATATCGGTGAAATATCCTAATTAGGATTCTGACTAATGGAGTCTGGCCTTGAGAGTCTGTTGGGACTCGTATAAATTTCAGTCTAATATATTTTGAGCGATGGATTTCCACGACAGTAGTATGTGTACAGTGTATATGTAGTGTATGTGTGTGTGCAGTGTGTATGTATGTGAATATGTAGTTTGTTTGCAGTGTGTGTATATGTAGTGTGTGTGTGTGTGTGTGTGTGTGTGTGTGTGTGTGTGAGTGATATATGTAGTGTGTACAGTATGTATGTGTGCAGTGTGTATATGTAGTACCTACATGGGGGCTGTGTGCCACTACCTACATGGGGGCTGTGTGCCACTACCTACATGGGGGCTGTGTGCCACTACCTACATGGGGGAGGTGGGGGCTGTATGGCACTACCGACAAGGGGCTGTGTGGCACGGTCTACAAGGAGGAGGTGGGGATGTATGGCACGGTCTACAGGGAGGCTGTATGGCACAATCTACAGGGGGGAGTTGTGTGTGGCAGCCAGGGGAGGGGGGGCATTCTACTGTGTGTAGGCCACTAAGCGGACATTATACTGTGTAGGGGCACTACAGGGGGGCAATATATTGTGTGGCACTTAGGGGGCATAATACTGTGTGGGCACAATTAGAGGACAAAATACTGTGTCCTTGAACGGGTTATAATAGATTATATTATTATACGGTGTGGGGGCACTATATAGGGCATTATACTTTTTTATTAAGCCATTTTTTTTATGATGGGGGTGCGGCGCCGAAAGATAATTTTGCACGGGTTTCCATCTATCCTAAGGCCAGCCGTGCATATGGTTGCATTTAGTGTACAATGCTGGCATGCAGCCTATTCGTTACGTGGCCATAACTATTAGATCAGGTGGGCTGCCCAGCACCTTCTAATTGTACCACACAATGTACTAACACACTATTCTCCCCAACATTACAAGGCCTGGCTGCATCCTGAAAAAATATCCATGATAAACATGAGGTATTAGTTGATATTTTGATTAACTGTGTGACTGGCACACTTATAGAAGCTATATCTGTGTGCAATGATAATGCTAGGCAGCCACCTCCCTCATGAATATTAGGCATTCGAGTGGATGTTCTTTAGCCCCTTAACACTATGTGACGTAATAGTCAGTCACAGGCGTTGTCCTGTTAACGCAAACTGATGGGCTATTACGCCATAGCATTAACAGGGTGTTGTCTGCAGACACAGTTTTAAAGCAGTGGTAGCTTAAAGCTATTGCTGCTTCAAGGCCAGGACCGGAGCTAGCCTCTGATATGGCCGATTAACCCCTTAGATGCAGCGCTCAAAAGTGAGCGCTGCATTTATGATGTTTACAAGCAGATGGGATCCCCGCAATCCAATCGCGGGGTTCCGATGACTGCTCGGGCAGACCGGAGGCCTAACAATGGCCTCCTGTCTGCCAAGTGTGGAAGCCTGCTAGGTCCCGCCCAGAGGCGGGGCCTAAAAGGCGTCCGGCCGCAGTAACAAGATGGCACAGGTTTAGAAGCTGAGCCTGCGATATCAGCCACTGGTGTCAGCTGTGTGTTACAGCTGACACCGTGCTCTAACGGCGAGGAACGGAGCGAGCTCTGATCCCTGCTATTAACTCCTTAGCTGCCGCGATCAAAAGCGATCGTGGCATCTTAGTGCTTTACAGCAATCGGCATTGACACGATGTGATCGCGAGGCCTCCTGGTCTGCCACGTACGATAGCCTATTAGGCCCCCCCCCCCCACAGACGGGACCTAATAGGCTTGCTGTCAGTGAATGACTGACAGCTGTAATGCATTGCACTATGTGGGTAGTGAAATGCATTAGAGTAAAGCTCAGAGGTGCAGGGCCTCAAGTCCAATAGTGGGACAATTGAATAAAAGTGTAAAAAGAAAAGTTTCAAGTTAATAAAAACAGACACTGCCTTTTTTCCTATAAGAAGTCTTTTATTATTGTAAAAAAACAATGCAATAATCGCTATTTTTTTTTTTATAACCACCCCTCCCAAAACATGATCATAAAGTCCTATGTACCCCAAAATAGTACCAATAATAACTACAGCCCGTCCCGCAATAAACAAGCCCTTACACAGCTTTTTTTGACTGAAAAATAAAAAAGTTCTGGCTCTCAGAATATGGCGACACAAAATGTGCAGAGTGTCCAAAAGCGGATAAGATTGGGCACCATTTATAAGTGCGACACTGGCCACATATCTCTGAAATAATATTTATTTACCGCATTATTATACCCTCTTATTATGCCCTGATGTACTCCACACATTATAAACTGAAATACCAGCAAAACCCCAAACAGAACAACTACCAATTTAAATCTGCGCTCCAAAAGCCAAATGGGGCATCCTCCCTTATGAAACCTACAGCGTGCCCAAACAGCAGTTTACGTCCACATATATGGCACCGCCATACCCGGGAGGTGTGTGTCTTCGGTGACACAAACTGGGCACAACATATTGTGCACTAAAATGGCATATCAGCGGAAAATTGCAATTTTCACTTTGCACCATCCGCTTCGCAATAATTACTAATGAAAAAACACCTGTGGGGGCAAAATGCTCACTACACCCCTTAAAATGCGTAATTTCCAAAATAAGGGTCACTATTTGGGGTTTGTTTGACTATTTGACCTGCAATTGTTGTGAAAATCACCAAAATAGACCTCAAATGCGCATGGTGCACTTCACTTCTGAGCCCTGTCATATGTCCGGGCAAATGATAAATGCCTTGAGGGGTGTAGTTTCCAAAATGGGGTCACTTCTTGGGGGCTTCCACTGTACTCTGGTACCTTTAGGTTTTTGCAAATGCGATATGGTGCCCAAAAACCAATCCAGTAAAATCTGCATGCCAAACAGCGCTCCTGCATTTCTAAGCCCTGCCATGTGTCCAAACAGCAGTTTATGACCACATGTGGGGTATTGCCATACTCGGGAGACATTGCTTTACAAATGTTGAGGTGCTTTTTCTCCTTTATCTCTTGTGAAAATGAAAAAATTCTACTTTTTAGTGGATTTATCGGAAAAAAAGCTTTTCAATTTCATGGCCTACTTTCACAAAGTTCAGCAAAAAACCTGTGGAGTCAAAATACTCACTATACCCCTCTATAAATTCCTTCAGGGGTGTCGTTTCACAAATGGGGTCATTTTTGGGTGGTTTCCACCGGTTTGGTCCCGCAGGAGCTTTGCAAATGTGACATGGCGCCGCAAACTATTTCAGCAAAATTTGAGCTCCAAAAGCCAAATCGCGCTCTTTCACTTCTAAGCCCTGCCGTGGGTCCAAACAGCAGTTTATTACCACATATGGGGTATTGCTGTGCTCAGAAGAGGTTGCTTTACAAATGTTGGGGTGCTTTTTGTCCTTTATTTATTGTGAAAATGCAAAAATCTGAGCTAAAACAACATTTTATTAGAAAAAAATTTAGATTTTCATTTTCACAGCCTAATTCCACTAAAGTCAGCAGAAAAACTGTGGCCTCAAAATGCTCACTATACCCCTTGATAAATTCCTTGAGGGGTGTAGTTTCCCAAATGGGGTACATTTTTGGGGGATTCCACTGATTTTTGTCCCTCAAGGGGCTTTGCATATGCGACATGGCACCCAAAAACCATTGCAGCAAAGCTTGATCTCAAAAAGCCAAATGGTTCTCCTTCCCTTCTGAGAACTGTCGTGTGTCCAAACAGCAGTTTATTACCACATATGGGGTATTGCCGTAATCGGGAGTAATTGCTTTTCAAATGTTGGGGTGTTTTTTCTCCTTTTATGCCCTGTAAAAATGTCTACGTTTTATTGGAAAAAAAATGTAGATTTTCTGACCCAGTCATCTCGCCATCTTAATTTGTCCCTTGTCAAAGTTGCTCTGCTCCATACTCTTGTCAATTTTTTCTGTTTTAAACAAATTAGGTTTCGTTCACATCTGCGCTAGGGCTCCATCCTGGTGGAGCTTTCCATCCGAACGGAGCCCTGACAGACACAAACGGAAACCATAGGTTTCCGTTTCAATTGTGACGGATCCGGTGCCAATGGTTTCCGTTTGTCTCAGTTGTGCAAGGGCTCCATCGTTTAGGGTTTAGTCGACTACGCTATTGATTCCGTCAAAACGCCGGAACCCTTGCACAACTGAGACAAACGGAAACCATTGGCACCGGATCCGTCACCGTTGAAATCAATGGTGATGGAAACGGAATACTTTAATGTCCGTTTGTGTCAGTCAGGGTCCCGATCTGACGGAAAGCTCCAACGGAACGTCGGAACGGGACCCTCTGCTCTTGAATGAGGCTTTTGTAACAAGATAATCAATGTTATTTACTTCACCTGTCAGTGTTTTTTATTTTATGGCTGAACAGTGTATACACTGAATGGCCACTTTATTAGAGACACCCGTCTAGTAGCGCATTGGGCCACCTTTGGTTTTAATCCCTTCCCAACATTTGTTGTAAGCACTAGTAGTATACTTACGACAAAGAGGGAAACGGTCACTGTGTTAAAATACACAGTGAGAAAGTAAAGATGGCTGCTGTCCCTGACAGCAGGCCAACTTTACTTGTCGCCCAGGGAGTCATCACATTACCCCCGCATCGGTGATTAGCCAGTCAATTCATACTGGCCATTTGCGTCTTTTTGAGGCCAAAACTAATCCCTGTGCCACAGGGCACAGTGAAATGGTAGGGATTGGTGCTGTCTATCTGTGCCACGTATTCAAGAGGAGTTGGTGCCACCTCCACGATCTGTATAGACCAGGGGTCTCAAACACACGGGCCGCATGTGGCCGCTGATGCTGTCATCCGCGGCCCGCGGGGCACCGAAGCTCACTCGAGAGAGGAGAGAGCAGGCCGAAGGAGGAGCGTGCCGACGCTTCTTCATGACGTCATAAAGGAGCGCAGTCCCTTTCCTGCGCTGCTGGATCATTGCTGGTAGGTGAGCAATGGCCACACAGCCCCCTATAGATAGCGCTACACCTCCCCACACTGGGGCTCCCTCTAGGTGTGGATTCCCCAGCCAGAGCATTGCCGATGCTCTGGCCGGGGATTCCTCTGCTGGAGGAGCCCCTGAAGTCATTGTCCAGTCATTGGCCGGAGGAATCCACTATCTACAAAGGGGTGTGTGTGGCATTCTCTACAGAGGGCACTGTGGCATTCTCTACAGAGGGCATTGTGGCATTCTCTACAGAGGGCACTGTGGCATTCTCTACAGAGGGCACTGTGGCATTCTCTACAGAGGGCACTGTGGCATTCTCTACAGAGGGCACTGTGGCATTCTCTACAGAGGGCACTGCGGCATTCTCTACAGGGGGTGGCACTATCTACAGAAGGCACTGTGGCAATATCTACAGAGGGCACTGGCATTAACTACATAGGGCACTTTGGCACTATCTAAAAAGATGCTGCCCAATCTTGACATTCTTGTGTCTGCCAAAACGGTGCCAACTGAGGAGTCAGACTGCATTTAACGACACTTAAACTGGATTGTTAAAACAAGCACGTTGAATCGGTATTATAGTAATATAGTATTGTTATAGTAGTAAAAATAACTAATTGATTAAAACTAATTCTGTATAGTATACAATTTGAAAGCAATGCGGCCCGTTAATTTAAATTTTTTTCTATCTGCGGCCCATTTACCCGGCCGAGTTTGAGACCCCTGGTATAGACCAACCAATCGCAGCCATGGTTTCAAACACCCGGCTGCTCTGCCCGCTTGTTAAATGTCGTCCTTTCTGACTCACTAAATAGTCAATATTGACTGTGTTTCCTTCAATATTCTTGATCAGTATTTAATAGGAGGAATACGAAACGTATACAAAAAACGGTTAGTTTATTTAGATGTAGTAATAAAAATAATACTATAGCAGAGATACATACATAGACAGATACATATTGTAATATAGCTTTGATTGTAATACTGAATAAAGATATCATCTTACATAGTCATTGTATGGGACACTTGTCGTCTCCATCTTGCTTAGTCCTGGGCGTGTGTCTTCATCTTCGGAATCAGTGTATGTCCTTGGGTGTTTTCCTGGATGACCACATTCCATGTCTATCTCTCTGTCATAAATACCCCAGATTATAGGTGTGTCTTAACATTTAGGTGGCATTTGTGTCTACATTTGGAAGACTTACAACTGTCATTACATGTTTTTCAACGTCAGCATAATGTATCTGTAGTTCTATCGAATAACGTTTATATTATAACACAATATACATATACAGTATTTAACACCGCTTAATTCCGGTTAGGAATGGTGAGCAGAGCTGGTGCATAACTAATCTGTGCCATACTTACCTGTCTTGAGGCCTTTTGTGCTGGTGATCATCCTCTTCTGCATCCTGCTAAATCTTCGGCATCCTTTTGTGTGATCACTCATTGAGTGATGATGATGATGATGATGATGATTGTTATCATCATCAACTGTGCTGCTGATTTTCTTTTCTTTGTAGCAGCACTAGATCTGTCCCTAAATTTTCCTGTCCTAGTGCCTCCCCCTGTGTGCACCCTGCTGCCACTGAGTGCTGCTCAGTGATCGCCATCACTAATCAGGATTTGTAGTAATTTTTTGGCGCAAGTTTTGTTTTTTGGAGTATTTTTACTGCACCATCTTCCTGTGTGCGCCCTGTGGCTACTGAGTGCTGAGTCAATAATCAGCCTCAGTGGTAATTTGTTGATGCAGCTTTTTTTTAACTTTTTTGCTTCATATAAAATTGTAAAAAAAAAGTGAACAAAAATATATAGTTAGGTGCAGCTAGTACCTTCATAGGTAGGGGGTTAAGATAGTAGACATTTAAAGAGGCTCTGTCACCAGATTTTGCAACCCCTATCTGCTATTTCAGCAGATAGGCGCTGCAATGTAGATTACAGTAACGTTTTTATTTTTAAAAAACGAGCATTTTTGGCCAAGTTATGACCATTTTCGTATTTATGCAAATGAGGCTTGCAAAAGTACAACTGGGCGTGTTGAAAAGTAAAAGTACAACTGGGCGTGTATTATGTGCGTACATCGGGGCGTGTTTACTACTTTTACTAGCTGGGCTTTCTGATGAGAAGTATCATCCACTTCTCTTCAGAACGCCCAGCTTCTGGCAGTGCAGATCTGTGACGTCACTCACAGGTCCTGCATCGTGTCGGCACCAGAGGCTACAGATGATTCTGCAGCAGCATCAGCATTTGCAGGTAAGTAGCTACATGGACAGCTTTGCAACATGTTGGTGACATCATTTGCAACCTACCTACGGATCAAATACGTATGCAATATGGACCATGTTTACAGACACCCTTCCGTATATACGTATACGGATAACTTACGGATGACTACGGATCCGTATTTACGGACAGTATTTACGGATAGATGAAAATACGGTCGTGTGCATGGAGCCTCAGGTTCCATGCACACGACCGGGCCCGTAACTTCGTGCACGGCCACAGACAGCCGCACATTTTTACGGGCCGTGCTCCCTTTATAAAGTATGGGAGCGCGGTTCGTAAAATGAAAAATTTAGGAAATGTCCTATTTTTTTATTTTAAGGACCGTGCTCCTATACTTAATTACGAGCACGGTCATGTGCATGGGGCTAATTTGCTAGGGTCAGGTAGTCAGGACTTTTTTACAGTTTTATAATGGATGTTTGAGTAAATTATTTTTTTTATACAATTTTTTTCTCCTTAATTTATCTTTTTCTTTTCTCCTTTTTTTGTGCATTTTCTTTCCTTTAAAATGCAATACACACATGTAAAAGCACAACACACACACCCTGTGTAAAAATGTATTTAGTATTATACGTATTCAAGCATTACACACACCCCGAATAAAAATGTCCCAATCATCCCAAAGGGTGTATTTAGCAGAAGAGGAATATGCCCTCCTGGCCAATGACACTGATACGGCCAGCGAGGGAGAAGAGGAATATGCCCCATTCCTCTGGTCTTCCTCCTCCTCCTCCTCCTTTATCCAGTGGTGAGAAACCCCTGCAAAGGTGCCCCAGTACTACAGCTGAAGCAACTCACAGATAATTGATACCATGTGGAACCCACCACCTGAAAATGATGAGCCTCAGATTCCGGATTTCATAGGCAGCTTAGGAATTTGGTTTGAGACTGTAGGCCTTACAGAAATTTACTTTTCCAAGATCTTTTTCTGTGAGAATTTTGTAAATTTAATGGTGGCCCAGACCAATTTATATGCCCATCAATTTTTAGTTTAAAACCCAACATCGTCATATGCTAGGCGGACCACCATAGAGGTAGTAGAGATGATGACATTTTGGGGCCTTCTCCTACATATGGGGCAAGTGAAGAAGCCAGAGAATAGACAATATTAAAGTACGAATACTTTATACAACACCCCAATATACCACATGGCAATGACTTGTACACGTTTTTAAAAATTCAGGAATTTTTGCATTATAATGATAATGCTCAGTGCCTGCCCCGTGATGACCCCCACATATGGCCTCTTATTTAAAACCAGGCCAGTCATTGAGAATTTCTGCACCAGATAACAAGTTTACACCCCAAAAAGTACATTGCAGTAGACGTGTCTCTTGTACATTTTAAAGGGAGGCAAAAGTTCCGCCAATACCTGCCCAGTTAGAGGGCGAGGTATGGAATTAAAATTTGCAAGAATACCTCAGGGTACACCCACAGTTTTAGGGTTTACGAAGGGAAGGACTCCATAATTGTACCCCTGGAATGCCCCCCCTGGTCCTAAGCCAGTGGGGAAAAAAGTGTGAGATTTGGTGCACCCACTGCTGGACTAGGGTTACCACTCTTACATGGGTAACTTCTATACCAGCATCACACTATTTAAGTGCCTTTCCACCAGAATAACAGTAGCATATGTCACTGTGCGCAAAAAACAGAAAGGTCTCTCTAAAACGTTGATATTACTACCACTAAGAAACGTCAAAAGCAGGTTACTAAACAGTGAGAACATGTAGTTCATCAAGTATAAGGAAAAAAGGATGTTCTTATGTTGACCACAATACACGGTAACGACCACATGAACCCCAAGCCAGGTTGCATCCTGTACTATAATAAGTACATGGGAGGGGTTAATCTCTCGGATCAAGTACTGAAACCGTACCATTTCGTGCCATGCAGAAAACAAAGATGTGGTACAAAAAGCTAAACCTACATTTTATTGGAATTTTTACATTTTTTTTTTTTCAAGGCCTAATTCCATTCATTTCTGCAAAAAAGCCTGTGGCCTGTGGGTTCAGCCCTGGTCATGAATACAGTTGTAAACAAAGCAGGACAATTACCATTGCCCTGCTTTGTTTGGAAACCATAGAACCAGGAGATAGTTTGATCTCATGTCTCCATTTCAAATCTCCCGTGCGCACAAACGATCATGCGGTATTAGGCGCACGTGCGGGATTACGTGTGGGCGCTCATGAGTCGGCTAGTGATACATTATCACCATGATGAGCAACGAAGCTAATAAGGGGCATGGAGAATCTAAGTTATGAGGAAAGATTAAAAGAACTAAACCTATTTAGCCTTGAGAAAAGACGACTAAGGGGGGACATGATTAACTTATATAAATATATGAATGGCGCATACAAAAAATATGGTGAAATCCTGTTCCATGTAAAACCCCCTCAAAAAACAAGGGGGCACTCCCTCCGTCTGGAGAAAAAAAGGTTCAACCTGCAGAGGCGACAAGCCTTCTTTACTGTGAGAACTGTGAATCTATGGAATAGCCTACCGCAGGAGCTGGTCGCAGCAGGGACAGTAGATGGCTTTAAAAAAGGCTTAGATAATTTCCTAGAACAAAAAAATATTAACTGCTATGTGTAGAAATTTTTTACTTCCGCTTTCCCATCCCACTTCCCCTTTCCCATCCCTTGGTTGAACTTGATGGACATGTGTCTTTTTTCAACCATACAAACTATGTAACTATGTAATGATGACCCATGCTAGCCAGGGGCGAGCGCCACTCGTCCCTTGCTGTGAGCGTATCGGCAGGGTTAAATAGCCCTGCATCGGTACGCTCAGCAGCTGAAGACCACTTCACCACTCCACCAACGAGGAGCAGCTGGGACCTGCCTGCCTCCCACACCACCACGGACCAGCTCACCTCTCCTGTCCTGCCTCTCTCCTCCAATGACCTGCTCCTGTCTCCTGCTACGGCTCCTGACTCTGCTCCCCTGTTCCACCAACGAAAACGATAAGTATCAGTGTAGCTACGGCTACACTTTAAACTCTCCCTCTCTCTCTTTGTCCCTGAAGTTAACCCTTGCCGTCCCTGAAGTTAACCCTTGCCGTCCCTGAAGTTAACCCATTGCTGCCAGAGTCCCTGAGTTAACTCTTACTACCCCTTGCAGTCCCTGAGTTAACCCCTTGCTGACCTGAGGATCCCCTGTTGTATCCCCGGTTAACCCTTGAAACATTTAACCCTTCCCATTGTTAATCCTTTACCTAATTAACCCCTAGTGTACAGGGACAGTTATGTTAGGAGAGAGTGGGACAGAGATAGTGAGCATGTGAGAATTACAAGTAACTTATGTGTATTGTAACATAACTTCTATGTATGTTTAGGTAAGTGGGTGGCGGTATAGATTAGGATTGTAATACCGTGTTTATACTGTACTGTGATTAGTTACTGTATTTTATATACGAGAGTGATTACTGTATGATAATAAATATTACCTTTATTATACGGTCTTATTCCCTTAAGTAGCGGCAAAAGCAATTAGATGGACGTTAGTATAAGGAAAAGGTAGGGGAACTAGGCATAACCCTAGTGACCCTGATAATAAAGGAGGTAGCAATGGTGGGTGATACGAGTTAGTGAAATCCACCATTATACCAGCCCTTTTAGATCGCTATACCCCTAGATAAATTACTTGAGGGGTATAGTTCCCTAAACGGGGTAACCTTTCTGGGATTTCCACTGTTTTGGTCCCTCAGGGGCTTTTTCAAATGCTATATGTCGTCCGCAAACCATTCCTGCAAAATTTAAGCTCCAACTGGAGCTCCTTCCCTTCTAAGCCCTGCCGTGTGTTCAAACAGCAGTTTATGACCACATATCGGGTATTGGCATATTGCTTTACGAATGTTGGTGTTTTTTTCCTTTAGTCCTTGTGGAAATTAAATTTTTTTTTTAGCAAATCCTACACTTTATTGGAAAAATTAGCATTTACATTTTTGCGGCCTAATTCCAATAATTTCTGCAAAAAACACGAAGTCAAAATGTTTACTATACCCCTGGATAAATTCCTTGAGGGGTATAGTTTCCCGAATGGTGTAAATTTTGGGGAGTTTCCACAGTTTTTGTTCCTCATGGGCTTTACAAATGCTACATGGCGTCTACAACCATTTCATCAAAATTTGAGCTCCAGATAGCGCTCCATTTTGAGCCCTGCCGTGTGTCCAAGATGCATTTTATGAGAAAATATGGAGTATTACCGCACACGGGAGTAATTGCTTTACAAATTTTGTGATGATTTTTCTCCTTTACTCCTTGTGGAAATTAAAACAATCGCGCTAAACCTACATTTAAAAAAAAAAATTGTAGATTTTTATTTCTACGCCTCAATTCAAATAAATCCAGCAAAATGCCCATGGGGATCAAAATGCTTACTATACCCCTAGATAAATTCCTTGAGGGCTGTAGTTTCCCAAATGGGGTCACTTTTGGAGGGTTTTCAATGTTTTGGCCTCTCAGGGGCTTTGCAAACGCGACATGGCCTCTGCAAACTATTCCAGCTAAATTTGAGCTGAACTCCTTGCCGAAGGACGGATATATCCGTCCTCAGCAGCTGCTAGTTCGCACAGGACGACGGATATATCCATCCTGTGATGGCGCGGGTACTGTCACTGTACCCACGCGATCAGCGGAAGGAGCACGGCTGTTATACACAGCCTGGCTCCTGCTGCAACTGCCGGAATCGAAGCGCGCTCCGATTCCGGCAGTTTAACCCATTAAATGCCGCTGTCAATAGTGACAGCGGCATCTAATGTGTTTGACAGAGGGAGGGAGCTCCCCTCTGTCACCCAATCGGCGCCCCCGCAAACAAATCGCGGGTCGCCGTCAGGTTTCCATGACAGCCGGGGGCCTAACAAAGACCCCCAGGTCTGTCTTCAGCAAATGCCTGTTAGGCGATGCCGGAGGCATGACCTAACAGGTTGCCTGTCAGTATACCAAAGCATTATTGCCTGTCAGTTTAAAACTAAGTATACCAAAGCATTATATATGCGATCAACAGATCGCATAGTGAAGTTCCCTGTTAAATAAAGTTTGTGAAAAAAAAAAAAATTGTCAAAATCAAATAAAACTACTTTTTTTTCCCAAAAAGTGGTTTTATTTAGTAAAAGTGGCAAAACAAATAACACATAAACATATATGGTATCCCCGCGATCGTAACAACTTGACCAATAAAATGAACACATTAATTAAACCGTCGGATGAACGGCGTCCAAAAAAGACGCAAAAAACAACGGCAAATTCTCTCTTTTTTCCCATTCCCCCCTTAAAAAATTAAATAAAAGTTAATTTATAAGTCCTTTGTACCCCAAAATAGTACTAATGAAAACGACACATTGGCTCGCAAAAATCAAGCCCACATACGGCCACATCGACGGAAAAATAAAAAAATTACGGCTTTTGGAATGCGGCGATGCAAAAACAAGTAATTTTTTACTAAAAGGGTTTTTATTGTGCAAACGTAGGAAAACATATAAGACCTTTACATATTAGGTATCCCCGTAATCGTGCCTACCCATAGAATAAAGTTAATATGTTATTTACGCTGCATAGTAAACGGCGTAAATTTATAACGTGAAAATTAATGCTGGAATAGCTGCTTATTTTCAATTCTCTCCTAAAATAAAGTTAATAAAAGTTAATCAATATATTGTAAGCATCTAAAAATGGTACAATTACAAAATACAACTCGTCCCACAAAAAACAAGCCCTTATACGGCTATGTCGACGGAATAAAAAAAAAGTTACGACTCTTGGAATGCGACCGTGAAAAAAGCACAAACTAATCCTTGGTCATTAACGTGCAAAATGGCCCGGTCATTAAGGGGTTAAAAGCTAAATGGTGCTCCTACCATAATGTGCCCTGCCGTATGTCCAAACAGCAGTTTATTACCACATATGAGGTATTGCCGTACTCAAGACAAATTGCTTTACAATTGTTGGGGTGCTTTTTCTCCTTTATTCCCTGTGGAAATTAAAATAATTGAGCTAAACCTAAAAAAAAAAACATTGAAAAATTGTAGATATAAATTTTCACACCCCAATTCAAATAAATTCAGCAAAATACCTGTGAGGTGAAAATGCTCACTACAACCCTAGATGAATGACTTGACGGTGTAGTTTCCAAAATGGGGTCTTTTTTGGGGTGTTTTCGTTGTTTTGGCACCACAAGACCTTTTCAAACCTGACATTGTTCCTAGAATATAATCTAATAAAAATAAATTGAAATGGGATGGGAATGGGAGGCATTTTCGGACGTTTTTTGGCGCGGTTTCCGTGTGAATAGGGCCTTTCAGGCTTCTTTTGAGGTGTTTTATGAGGCGTTTTTCATAGTGTTTAATGGAAAATCAGCTCCAAAAAACGCCTCAAGAGGTGACATGCTACTTCTTTTTACAGAGCGTCTTTTTACACTCCGTTTTTTTAAAACAGCGGCGTAAAAATACACCCCGTATGAACTAAATGCTGTTTTTCCCATTGATTTCAATGGGCAGATGTTTGTAGCGTTCAGCTTCAGTTTTTTCAGGCGTTTTTCGAGGTATAAACTCCCCAAACTACGCCTGAAAACACTGCATGTGAACATACCCTAAGGGTATGTGCACATGTAGTGACCAAAAACTTCTGAAAATATGGAGCTGTTTTCAAGGGAAAACAGCCCCTGATTTTCAGACGTTTTTTTGAGCAACTCGTGTTTTTCGCTGCGTTTTTTGAGCTGTTTTCATTGGAGTCTATGAGAAAACGGCTCAAAAAACGTCCAAAGAAGTGTCCTGCACTTCTTTGACGAGGCAGTCATTTTACGCGTCGTCGTTTGACAGCTGTCAAACGACGACGCGTAAATGACAGGTCGTCGGCACAGTACGTCGGCAAACCCCTTCAAATGAATGGGCAGATGTTTGCCGACGTATTGGAGCCGTATTTTCAGGCGTAAATGGAGGCATAATACGCCTCGTTTACGCCTGAAAATAGGTCGTATGAACCCAGCCTTATAGTACTCACTGGTAACTTCAGATCTTTGATCTTTCTGGAGGTGATCATTGGCTGAGCCTTTGCCATTTTGGCTATTCTTCGATCCATTCGAACAGTAGTTCCCCGCTTCCTTCCGCGTCTTTCAGTTTTGTTGCCACTTCAAGGCATTTGACATTATTTTAGCTGAGCAGCTTCTAATTTACTGCACTTCTCTGTTTTTCCTCTCCAATCAACTTTTTAATCAAAGTTCATTTTTCATCAGAATAATGTCTGGAACTACCCATTTTCCCCAGTATTTCAGAAAGAAATGCGTTATAACCAACATGTGCAACATTTGCCACCCTCCTACCTTAAATAAGGGCCAAAACTGACACCTGTTATTCCACAGAATGAATGATTTCACCAACTTAACTACTCACTGCTATTATTTTAAACAAGCTCCTTTGGCCTTGTTCACACGGCGCTAAAAAAAACGACGTGCTAGCGTTTTGTGCGCGTTTCTTCATCGCGTAATTAGGACTCCCATTGACTGTGGGAATTAGGCGCGTTTTATGCGCCAGGAATTGAACTGATTTTGGCACCCTTTGTTGAAGCCTTACCTTCTTTCCTGAGAGACACCAAGGACACCCTCACCAGAATCCAGGGGATCAATGTCACTGATACTACCTTAATCGCCAATGTTGATGTAGAATCACTTCACACTAATATTAAGCATGATTTGGGTCTACAGGCGGTACAGTATTTTTTGAACACCAAGGGAATACAATTTCAGGCACATAACACTTTGATACTTTCACTTCTTAAATTTCTATTAACTCACAATTATTTTTTATTTGATGGTAAATTCTACCACCAGGTAAAAGGCACAGCAATGGGCACAGTTTGCGCACCCACTTATGCAAATTTATTTCTAGGGTGGTGGGAGGACACTTTAATTTTTAATGAAGACTTACTTTTTTTCACGTGTCACATACTATTCTGGGGGAGGTATATTGATGATATACTGATCTTTTGGGATGGCGACACTACACTTTTTCATGATTTCATGGATATACTTAATCACAATGACATTGGTATGAAATTCACTCACCACATACATAAAAACACTATTGATTTTCTTGATCTTCAGATCTCTCTGGATTCTGGTGGCGGTGTCCACACTAACGTCTTTAGAAAAAAGACTGCCACCAATAGTTTTTTACAATATGGTAGCTTTCACCCACCAGCACTTAAGAGGGGGATACCTATCGGTCAGTACCTTAGGGCCAGGAGGAACTGTTCCGAGGAACACACTTTCAAATTAGAATGTGATGCCCTCTTCCATAAATTTTTGGCAAGAGGCTACCCCCAAAAAAATCCTACATCGAGCTTATGCTAGAGCTAAGGCTACTCCTAGAGAGGAACTGCTCTATGGCAGAAAAACTAATGTTGAGGAAAGATCTGAAGGATCCAATATTAGGTGTATTGGTAACTTTGACACCTGTTCCACTCAGGTCTCTAAGATTTTAAGAAAGCATTGGGCCATTCTGCGGTCTGATCCTGACTTAGCGGACGCTATTTCCGACATTCCGAATGTGACTTTTCGACGTGGTAGGAACCTCTGTGAATTTCTTACGCGGAGTCATTATTCCAGACCACTCATCCCTCGCGACACATGGCTTTCAGCTCCCACGGTGGGCTCCTTCCCCTGTGGTAGATGCTCCTTCTGTACATACATGCCCAAGACCAAGTGTTTTACCAACCCCCTAAATGGTTGTCAATTCACCATCAGACATTTTATTAACTGTCAAACCACTGGCGTTGTATATGTCGCCAGGTGTCCTTGCCCCAAATTGTATGTGGGCAAGACCACCCAGCAACTCAGGAGAAGAATCTCCAGACATGTCAGTAGTATTAATAATAAAGAGGACACTTCCATCTCCAGACACGTGAGATCTTTTCATGAGAGCGACTCCAAGGTCCTTCAATTTTGGGGCATTACGCAATTAAAACTTGGACCTAGGGCCGGCAATTTAGATAGGAGGCTACTGCAGGAGGAGGCCCGATGGATACATAGGCTCAGTTCTCTGAGCCCCAATGGCCTAAATGAGGGGTTCACCTTTATGGCTTTCCTGTAGGAGGTAGTGAGCCTTCCTCTCCTGTTGTCATAAACCTTTTTTGCTGAATTTATTTTTCTTGCTGTACATACTTTTCACCATGATACTTCTGTCGATCTGACAGCTATGTGATACACTGATCACCACATATGCAGCCTTGATGTATATCTAGCTATACTATAATAATGCTTGGTGAGCATGTACATTACCATTGAATGTTGTTATCGATACAACAGACGACTTGATCTGATTCCTGCTCTCTCCTCTATTTAGTTTTGCCTACTGGACTTGTTTATGTAAATATATTATTATGCACCTGTGTATATTGACTCTGCATGTTACGTTGTGTAACGGTATTTGTGCTCTCTCTGCGGTTATCAAGACGCGTGTATTGTAATTGTATGCATATTTCATGCGTCATTTGCCATTTACTGTCATCATCCATTGAGGCTCTCTACGCTGTCCACTTGTCTGGATTAGTGCATCTCAATTGGGCGCCGTTCGGTGATTTTTACTGGCTGCCCTTGCTGTCAATCTCCCCGCATACAGAGCTTTCAGAATGACTATCACCCGGTTTGACTGGTGTGCGCTTGCGCACAGCCCCCGCTAGGATTGGATGCCTGATCACGGTATTCTATTGGCCTTCTGCCATGCCACTCTTTTCGGCGTGGGGGCTTGTCATTTACGACTGCCTGATTGGCTCTGAGGATAGTTGTTGCCGTCACACGTCATGCAGACGTCAGGCACACGAGTCTTTATAGTGAGCAGGTTTCCAAACGCGCGCTCATTAGCCCCGTGTTATCCCCTGAGGACGCTGCGTTTGCAGCGAAACATGTCGGGGGGGCTATCGCCATTTTAATTTATCACTGACGGGCCAGATATTGCTTCTACTCGTGGGAGACTGTTTCTATGCACGGCAGTCTGCAGCTGCCGAATCAGTCTTTTTCACTGTGTCCAGCGGTGTGCTGGATACATGCACACTGACTTCTGTGATACATACTGGCCGTCTTTTGATACAATTTTAACTCTTCAGTGTTGTCTGTCTGTTGGATACTTTAATAAAAGTAATATTTTAACTGCCTTTACTGACACCTATCGACTAATCGACTGGTGGCTGGGAAATTGGGACTCTGTGCCTCGGCACATTTCTCTTCGATTTTTTTTACACGACTCGTTTTTTAAACATGCGCGCGTAAAAAAAAGCGTTGTATGCACTACAAAGCGCTTTCCCATTAGTGTCAATGAGAAGCTTAAAGCACGGATTTTTTTTACGCATTTTTCGTCACGTAAAATACGTCAAACGCTGTGTGAACAAGGCCTTTCAATTAACAATTCATTTACTCAGAATGAGCAGCATGCATGTCCTAATTGTTGGCTCTGTTTTTTTTTCTACTACTCTACTACACTTACAAGTAAATTATTTGCTGTAGAAATATCACTTCTACCAAAAACTTTGATTTATCAGGTTAATGATGTTGGACTGCTATTTTTTTTTTAACACTACTGTATTCAGACATAGTTACATAGTTACATAGTTAGTACGGCTGAAAAAAGACACATGTCCATCAAGTTCAACCAAGGGAAGGGAAAAGGGAAGGAAATATTTCTACACATAGGAGCTAATATTTTTTTGTTCTAGGAAATTATCTAACCCTTTTTTAAAGCCATCTACTGTCCCTGCTGTGACCAGCTCCTGCGGTAGGCTATTCCATAAATTCACAGTTCTCACTGTAAAGAAGCCTTGTCGCCTCTGCAGCTTGAACCTTTTTTTCTCCAGACGGAGGGAGTGCCCCCTTGTTTTTTGAGGGGGTTTTACAAGGAACAGGATTTCACCATATTTTTTGTATGTGCCATTAATATATTTATATAAGTTAATCATGTCCCCCCTTAGTCGTCTTTTTTCAAGGCTAAATAGGTTTAATTCTTTCAATCTTTCCTCATAACTTAAATTCTCCATGCCCCTTATTAGCTTCGTTGCTCTTCTTTGTATTTTTTCCAACTCCAGGGCATCCTTTCTATGAACTGGAGCCCAGAACTGAACTGCATATTCTAGATGAGGCCTCACTAATGCTTTGTAAAGTGGCATTATTACATCCCTGTCCCGCGAGTCCATGCCTCTTTTAATACACGACAATATCCTGCTGGCCTTTGAAGCAGCTGATTGACACTGCATGCTGTTATTGAGTTTATGATTTACAAGTACACCCAGATCCTTCTCAACAAGTGAATCCGCCAGTGTAGCGCCCCCTAGGACATATGATGCATGCAGGTTGTTGGTACCAAGATGCATAACTTTACATTTATCTACATTAAACTTCATTTGCCAAGTGGACGCCCAAACACTTAGTTTGTTTAAATCTGCCTGTAATTCATGAACATCTTCCATAGTCTGAACTATATTACATAGCTTGGTGTCATCTGCAAAAATAGAAATAGTGCTATTAATCCCTTCCTCTATATCATTAATAAATAAGTTGAATAATAGTGGTCCCAGCACTGAACCCTGGGGTACACCACTTATAACCGGGGACCATTCAGAGAAGGAATCATTGACCACAACCCTCTGGATACGGTCCTTGAGCCAATTCTCAATCCAATTACAAACTATATTTTCTAAACCTATAGTCCTTAATTTACCCATTAGGCGTCTATGGGGGACAGTGTCAAATGCCTTTGCAAAGTCCAAAAACACTAAATCCACAGCGGCCCCTCTGTCTAGACTTCTGCTCACCTCTTCATAAAAACAGATTAGGTTAGTTTGACAACTTCTGTCCTTAGTAAAACCGTGCTGGCTGTCACTTATAATGCTATTTATTGTCACATAATCCTGTATATAGTCCCTCAATAGCCCCTCAAACATTTTCCCCACGATGGATGTTAAGCTTACTGGTCTATAATTACCCGGGGAAGACCTAGAGCCCTTTTTGAAAATAGGCACCACATTTGCCCTGCGCCAGTCCCTTGGCACTATACCTGTCACTAGAGATTCTCTGAATATTATGAAAAGGGGGACAGAAATAACTGAACTAAGCTCTTTAAGAATTCTAGGGTGTAACCCATCTGGTCCCGGAGCCTTGTGCACATTTATTTTATTTAATTTAGCTTGGACCATCTCTACATTCATCCAATTCAGTATATCAACTGATATATTAACAGCACTGGCACCGGCTACATCAGCTGCTCTTTCTTCTGTTGTATATACAGAGCTAAAGAACCCATTTAGTAACTCTGCCTTCTCTTGATCCCCTGTGATCAACTCCCCATTACCATTATCTAGGGGTCCTACATGTTCAGACCTTGGCTTTTTTGCATTTATATGCTTGAAGAATTTTTTAGGATTTGTTTTACTATCCTTGGCCACCTGCCTTTCATTTTGTATTTTTGCTAATTTTATTACATTTTTACAGATTTTATTAAGCTCTTTATATTTTACAAAGGCTACAGCTGTACCCTCAGATTTGTATTTTTTAAATGCCCTTTTTTTGTCATGTATTGCCCCTTTCACAGAAGGTGTAAGCCATGTGGGGTTTAATTTGAGTCGTTTATACTTATTACCTGTAGGAATAAATTTTGCACTATAATAACTCAAAGTAGATTTGAAAATCTCCCATTTATCATTTGTTCCATTATTTGACATTAGTTCTTCCCAGTCTATATCCTGAATTGCAGCCCTCATCCTGGGGAAATTGGCTTTCTTAAAATTAAATGTTTTTGCCCTCCCAGCCTGCGTTTGTTTTTTACAGTATAGGTAAAATGTAACTATATTATGATCACTGTTACCGAGGTTTTCACGAACATTGACATTCCCAACAAGATCTGCATTATTAGAAATGACCAGATCCAACAGAGCTTCACCTCTAGTCGGGTCTTCCACAAACTGGCCCATAAAATTTTCCTGCAACAGGTTGAGGAAATGTCTCCCCTTTGCAGTACACACACACACACACACTATAGATCTATGACCCCAATTTCAATGTTAATGGGTAGGATTACATAAAGCGGCTCAGCAGACTGTATTACATATGATAGGATTAGATACATGGCTCAGGAGATTGTATCACACATAATAGTTTTACATACAGGGCCCAGCAGACAGTATTATACAGAATAGGCTTGCTACAGGGCCCAGCGGACAGTCTCACACGTGGTATGCTTAGATACAGGGCCCAGCAGACAGTATTATACAGAATAGGCTTGCTACAGGGCCCAGCGGACAGTCTCACACGTGGTATGCTTAGATACAGGGCCCAGCAGACCGTATCACACATGGCAGGCTTAAATACAGGCAGGGCCATATTTAGAGTTGATGCTGCCACAGACACTTTTAGTGCTGACACCTCCCCCCCCCCCCATAACCTCGAAGTTATGGAAACAGCGTAGCTTACTGACATTGCGGCTCAGGCGTAGGTCCCAGGAAAAGGCAAGTATAAAATATGCTTTGTGTTTGTGTTTTTAGACAGGTTCAGTTGTTGGACTACTTCGATGACAATGGTTTCTTTATTCCCAATAAAATGGTTAACGAGGGTTGTGTATTTTTTTATTTCAATAAAATATATTTTTATCTCTCTGTATTTTATTACTACTGCCTTAGTAATGGTTGCTGGCTGATTGACAGCGTCTATTACTAAGGCGAGCCTTCGGGTATGTTCACACGTGCACGTCCGTTACGGCCGAAATTACGGGGCTGTTTTCAGGAGATAACAGCCCCGTCATTTCAGCCGTAACGGCATATGCAGGCGCTTGTACACCGCGTCCATTACGGACGTAATTGGCGCTGCTTTTCATTGGAGTCAATGAATAACGGCTCCAATTACGTCCCAAGAAGTGACAGGACACTTCTTTGGCGCGGGTGTCTATTTACGCGCCGTTTTTTGACAGCGACGCGTAAATATACGCCTTGTGTGAACAGACAAACGTCAGCCGATTGCTTTCAATGGGCAGATGTTTGTCAACGCTTTCAAGCTAATGTTTCCACACATACGTTATGACCATGCTATGGCTAGTGTGGCTTTCTGGACACTACATGGAATTATTAGAATACCACTATTAAGCGCTTTTCTATTGGAACTTTATAAAACTACTGCATTTTATATAGTTCTAATAATGTTGTATGACATTTTAAAGTTTTAAACAAGTTTCCTATTGTCTTTGAGAGAAAGATAACCATGTTGAATGTAAACAGCAGCTGTTCCAAAACCTGTTTGACTGCTTAGGCTGGGTTCACACGACCTATTTTCAGACGTAAACGAGGCGTATTATGCCTCGTTTTACGTCTGAAAATAGGGCTGCAATACGTCGGCAAACATCTGCCCATTCATTTGAATGGGTTTGCCGACGTACTGTGCAGACAAACTGTAATTTACGCGTCGTCGTTTGACAGCTGTCAAACGACGACGCGTAAATGGACTGCCTCGGCAAAGAAGTGCAGGGCACTTCTTTGCAACCTAATTTGAGCTGTTCTTCATTGAACTCAATGAAGCACAGCTCAAGATTTACGAGCGTCTCAGAGCGTCTCAGACGCCTCGTAAATTACGAGGAGGAGCATTTACGTGTGAAACGAGGCAGCTGTAAACAGTCTGTCTTTTCACACGTAAATGCCTCTCATCGTGTGAACATACCCTTAGATAACAGTAGGTTTTTATTGTATATTTTTTCTTAGGCCTCACGCACACGACCGTAGCCATGTGCACGGCCGTGATTTTCAGGTCGGCCGGCCACGGAGTGTCACCCGCGAGCCGCCCGCAAATCCCAGGCCGTGCACATGGTCGCGTCCATTATTTTCTATGAACCTGGACCGCAGAACACGGCCGTAATAAGACACGTTCGTTTTTTCTGCGGTCCTGGCTCCTGGGCTATGCACGGACTGTGGAAACCACGGTCATTTGCATGGGCCCATAGGAATGAATGGGGCCACAATTCTCCCGTGGATTTTCGGGGGAATTGCGGCCGCAAAAGCACATTTGTGTGCATGGGGCCTTATTGCTTTTTGTTGTTCTCTTTTCACTATGTATTGTAATCTAGGTTTATTCATTTTAGTATCTTCTAAAGTAAACTTTCATATCTCTGCTTTCATTAATTTGTTCTTAGGTTGGTATTGTGAGGTAGCATGGAAGATGTATAATTAGATTCTAGTACTTCAGAAAAATGACCTTTGAAAACTTACCATAATACCTGCTTAGCAAACTTACTATACACACCCAAATTGTTAACATTTATTTTTGCATAAGGAGTCAGTCTGACTTCTAATGATGTGCTTTGAGGAAATATATAGGGATGAGGGTACTCTCCTAGTTTTTTTCAAGATTTCTACATGTCAGCACTTCATTGTCTTTAAAAATTCGAAATCCATTTTTCGCTAAATCGTGGCAAAATTTTGTGGTTTTGCTGCGATTTTGCAAAAACGCGATTTGACCGCAAGATGTTAACACAAAAGCGTTTTAATAATACAACGTAGTATTTGTAAACCAATACCAGGAGTGGGTCCAAAACAGTTTTCTTATTTTGCAAGAGGGAAGAGGATAAAATAAACTAGCAGGTACTCACCCTTTGAAATGCCCCCCGTTCCAGGGCTGGCACTTCTGTTCATCGGTCACAAGCCGCTGCAGCGGCTCACTGGCCTCAGCGGTGATGCGGCCGTGAACAGCACGTGACCGAAGTACTGCACGTGACCGCTGCAGGAGATTCCTGGAGTGGAATGGTGGCGAATAGGATGTCAGCTGTGGAACAGGGGAGGGGGGCATTTCAAAGGGTGAGTACCTGTTATTTTATTATTTTATACCCTCCCCTGCAAAATTGGAAAGTTCTCAAATAACCCCTTTAAAGGGAACTTGTTAGGGCACGGCCAGACTTGGTGGAATTGCTGTAGAATTCCGCTGCGGACAGTCCGCAGTGGAATTCTCCAGCGGCCGTTTTTTACATTTGTTTCACTACATTTTTAGGCAAGTTAGTTCAGACGTGGCGGAAAACTCCGCTGCGGACCATAGGCTGCGGTGCGGATTTTTCCCTCCGCAGCATGCACTGTCTGTTGCGGAGAAGAAGCGGAATTTCACTGCGGATTTCAGCCTTTGCAATGCAAAAACTGAAATCTGTGGCAAGTCCGCTCTCTTTTCTGCAACGTCTGAATTACATGAAGTCCTGCCTAAATAAACGTTTAAAATGTCTTTATTAATTAGTATTTAAAATAGGGCACTCATGACAATTTATACTGTGAATAGGCGTTTGGCAAAACAGAGACACAGTTCCCTGATCAGGTGTAAAAATAAGATGATGATTGGTACACCTTAGTGTCGATACAACACCCGACAGGAGTAGTGATACACACCACTCGTCCGTTTGCCGCAACGATACAAAGTAGCTCAGTCCAATATGAATGTTCCACAGGCACCGATGCTAGGTGCACCAATTGAAACATGAACAGAGAACTTAGCAAAAATAAATGTGGTCTGTTTGCCACAAGTTAGCAATTTTGAGCAATCTCCCAACGCGTTTCTGAAACCCTCTGAACCAGAGGGGAACGTCCTCAGGGGTATTTGTAAATTGCGTATATTAGTTTGAGCAGCTACCATACAGCACATATTATGCTGCTGAATTCGTGTATTCTCAGGAGCGCAATGAGACACTAATGCCTGGTCTGACTCGCGCCGGAGACTCTCACAAGATTTATACAGCTAGCCCCGCCTAGCAGATGGAATGGAACGGACATAGCCAATCGGTGTGTCACAGCGTATAAGTAACGCCCACCGATCGGGCCTGCCCATGGTATCATAGACGCCAATCAGGTAGATGCATAAAGCATCAGTAGTTACTAGGGGAATACAGGCGGTTTATGCATACGTTTGATAAATAAACGGGTAGGTGTGAATATGTGCCAAGCATAGAGCAGACTGACTATGTAAATGTGGCGGTAGTCGCCTACAATTTAAAGCTGATGACCATTTCTTATATACACAATAAATGAAGGGTGCACGTGGGATGGGTAAATGGAAAAAAAATAAAAAATAAATAAATACAAATTTTCTCTAAAAAAAAATTTTTTTTATTTTTTATTCTTTTTCCTTTATCTTTTACTATTTTTGGGAGTATACATCGCTCGCAAAAGAACAAGCTGTATTTAATACTTTGTTGTAGATGAGCAACTAACGATGTTATTGTTGGCATAGACGAGTAAGAGAACTAAAGGAAGGAAAGAAAGGACAGATATTCATTAAGTCCAGATGGACTAACTGTTTTCATTCTGAATATCCATTGGGCTTCCTTCTGGAGGATTTTTTTATCCCAATCACCTCCTCTGGTTGGTGGCACAATGTGTTCCATCCCCTGGAATTTCAGGACAGTGGAATCACCAGAATGATGCTCCCATACATGTCTAGAGACAGAGGTATCTTCCTTCCTATTTATGTCACAAATGTGATCTCTAATCCTCCGTCTAAATTCGCGTCTAGTCTTTCCAACATACTGGATACCACAGACACAGGTGATAAGATACACTACTCCCTTAGTCAAACAATTGATAAAGGATCTCGTGTAAAAGTTTTCGCCTGTGGTTGTACTTGCAAATTTACGGGTACTAAGAATGGAGCAACAGGCTTTGCATCTGCCACATTTAAACGTCCCTTTCGTGTTAGATGACAGCCAGGTAGTATTTTTTACTTCAAGATGGCTATGAACTAGCCTATCTTTAATATTCCGACCTCTTTTGAAGGTAATAAGTGGTCTGTCACCTACCACCAGGTTGCCTACATCTGGGTCCGATTTGAGGATATCCCAGTAGAGGGTAAGTATTCTCCTGACCTCATGATGTGCAGCATCATAGGTACCTATCACTCTAATTGTCTCCTCCTGTATTGGACGTGTTTTGGGGTTTAACAAGCTGTCTCTATTAGCACCCATAGCGTGTTGATATGCAGTTTTCAGTACATGATTCGGATACCCTCTCCGCACAAATCTGTCTCTCAGACCATTAGCTGAGGATTTGAAATCCGAAATTGTGGTACAGTTACGTCTTGCCCTAATGTATTGCCCCTTAGGTATGCCTTTCTTAAGTGGGACAGGATGCCAGCTATCCCATCTAAGCAGATTATTAGTTGCGGTGTCTTTTCTGTACATATTCGTTCTCAGATAACCCATCTCTGTTTTTTCAATTTTAACATCCAGGAAAGTAATGTGTTGCTCCTGTATTTCTGACGTGAAGAAGAGACCTATGTCATTGATGTTTAACACAGACACAAACTCCTTAAATTCAGCAGCAGTTCCTGACCAAAGAATCAACACATCATCAATGAATCTTAGCCATAGTTCAATATGCGATGTGTGGGCGTTACTTATACGCTGTGACACACCGATTGGCTATGTCCATTCCATTCCGCCCATCTGCTAGGCGGGGCTAGCTGTATAAATCTTGTGAGAGTCTCCGGCGCGAGTCAGACCAGGCTTTAGTGTCTCATTGCGCTCCTGAGAATACACGAATTCAGCAGCATAATATGTGCTGTATGGTAGCTGCTCAAACTAATATACGCAATTTACAAATACCCCTGAGGACGTTCCCCTCTGGTTCAGAGGGTTTCAGAAACGCGTTGGGAGATTGCTCAAAATTGCTAACTTGTGGCAAACAGACCACATTTATTTTTGCTAAGTTCTCTGTTCATGTTTCAATTGGTGCACCTAGCATCGGTGCCTGTGGAACATTCATATTGGACTGAGCTACTTTGTATCGTTGCGGCAAACGGACGAGTGGTGTGTATCACTACTCCTGTCGGGTGTTGTATCGACACTAAGGTGTACCAATCATCATCTTATTTTTACACCTGATCAGGGAACTGTGTCTCTGTTTTGCCAAACGCCTATTCACAGTATAAATTGGCATGAGTGCCCTATTTTAAATACTAATTAATAAAGACATTTTAAACGTTTATTTAGGCAGAACTTCATATATTTCAATATTAAACGTACACTAATTATCCTGTTACCATTGGAATTAACGTCTGAATTACCTGTCAAATCTGCAAATGTTGGTGCAGATTCGTTGCGTAATTGCCCCAAATCTGCACCAACATTTGCAGTGGAAAAACTCTGCCACATCTGCAAGTAATGACCCCTATACATGTGGGTAAAACACAACATTTTTTGCGGAGCATAAAATATAATCTCTAAACCCTCATAAAATGCTATTCTTGTACTGTTTGTTTTGTCACTGGTTAGCAACCTTACATTTCCTGCTATTTGCCTTGACCTGCCTAAGTAGAGTCGTGTGTTAATGAACCTTCCCTTACCCATCCTATCCCTCCACCCCCACCTTTAAGAAAGACACGTGACACCGAGGTTGGATGTGAAATGGCCACAGCAGCCGTTTATTAATTTCACAGTTTTATAAAAACAATTTAAATCCGAAACCTTCGGATAACTAGTTAGGAATCCACCAGAGAATTCCTTCTAATAATTCACATGACCCAACATGGGTCAGAATCGTAAATAACAATTTTAACGTTAACATTAACCCGAGCAGAGGAAGTCCTTGAAGCCCTTTCAGATATTCCTTTTTTAAGAACACACCGAGTTAGCCATCTGCAAACCACCAATTACCTCCAGCCGTAAACCAGCTCGCAAGCACCGTTCACCTCTGCAGATGGCTCCAACCACTAGAAGTCCACTTCAAGGGGATAACACCCGATGAAGCCCTCAAGTGATATACCGACCACTAGAAGTCCACTTCAAAGGGATAACACCCGATGAAGCCTTCAAGTGATATACCTTCCACCAGAAGACCACTTCAAAGGGATAACACCCGATGAAGTCTTCAACCATGTACCTTTTTTGGGGGACGCATACCCCCGATGCGACCCCCCCACCATTTTGTACTGACTGGCCTCAAGGACTCCCCCCGCCAGCTGCCATGACAACAGAACCTACTCCGGAAAAAGGAAAAACATGTTAAATAAGCACACAAATAAAACACAACACTCATAGACGGACGTACATAAAGACCCACAGAATAACAAACCAAGGGCGGGAGGGTGGGAGCTTGTCTTTCCCTGTGCTACTCCTCCCGCTGCTTCCGGCTCAATGCCGAAAACAGCTGGAAGCGCAGCAACGGCCCCCTGACTCCTCCTTGTCCCTCCTCCAACTCCCTCCAACTCTCCCCTACCTATTAACCCTTTTCCTACCAGGGAGGTCATGGAGGCTTCCCCTTAAGCCCTGCAGGCTGCGTCCAGCCCCTTCTTGACCTGCCTAAGTAGAGTCGTGTGTTTATGAACCTTCCCTTACCCATCCTATCCCTCCACCCCCACCTTTAAGAAAGACACGTGACACCGAGGTTGGATGTGAAATGACCACAGCAGCCGTTTATTAATTTCACAGTTTTATAAAAACAATTTAAATCCGAAACCTTCGGATAACTAGTTAGGAATCCACCAGAGAATTCCTTCTAATAATTCACATGACCCAACATGGGTCAGAATCGTAAATAACAATTTTAACGTTAACATTAACCCGAGCAGAGGAAGTCCTTGAAGCCCTTTCAGATATTCCTTTTTTAAGAACACACCGAGTTAGCCATCTGCAAACCACCAATTACCTCCAGCCGTAAACCAGCTCAGAAGCACCGTTCACCTCTGCAGATGGCTCCAACCACTAGAAGTCCACTTCAAGGGGATAACACCCGATGAAGCCCTCAAGTGATATACCGACCACTAGAAGTCCACTTCAAAGGGATAACACCCGATGAAGCCTTCAAGTGATATACCTTCCACCAGAAGACCACTTCAAAGGGATAACACCCGATGAAGTCTTCAACCATGTACCTTTTTTGGGGGACGCATACCCCCGATGCGACCCCCCCACCATTTTGTACTGACTGGCCTCAAGGACTCCCCCCGCCACAGCGAAACAGGCCTTGACCACCTTAAGCCTGTGAGTTCCGCCACACCACCACCGCCCTTTCTATTCCCTCTGCTATCGCCAAGCTCCAAAGATCAATGCCAACCTCGGTCAGATGAACCCCATCACTCCTCCAGAAGTTCCCCACTCCTGACTCCAAATCCCTGTGCCGCACGCAAATGCCCCCGTTTTTTGCTACAAAACGGGACACCGCCCGATTAACCTTAATGCGAGCCTTATTGACTCTCTCCACTGACCTAGCCAACCGCCAATGTTTCCTTGGGACTATGTCCGACCACACTATTACCAACTTGGGATAAGAAACCCACAAACACAACATATCGTGTTTGATATCCCACACCAACTCACGAAAGGGGCGGACTCCTAAGTCATTCCCACCCACGTGCAACACTAAGACCTCCGGAACCCTATCAAGCCGGGCATATGTCTGGAATTCCGCCAACACCCTGCTCCAAGACATACCTCTAAATCCCAGCCAATGCACAACCGCATCCTGTCGCGTAATGCGCAACTGGCGACCGTCCGGGCGGACGTCCGCCCTCAAAGCCCCCCAGTGCACGTAAGAATGACCCAGCAACCACACCAAACACGGAGGCGAATCTGAAACGGAAAAAACAATTAGACACCACCATATAAAACATTTCTTAAGCGTTAACAACAAACCTCATAACAAATGGGGGCAGACATAGGACTTAAATCTGTTGGACTCCCAACGACCAATGCGCCGCACCCCTTCATCATCCAACCCCCAGCGCCCCGCTTCAGTTGCTGCGCCAATCCTGAAGGAATGAGATGAATATGAGCCCGCCGCGACACCAACCGCCGTCAGACATTTTTTAAATACAGCTCCAAACTGAAACCTGGACAAAAACGACCCGTCCACATGACGTAACAAAGGCAAATCTGGAGACCCCGCTTGCGGCTTAAAACCCTGCATGCACTCTACTGGGCACATAACCGACCCCGGGAGGGCGAACAAAACTATCAGCTTACCCTTCCCTAATTGGTCAGTTTTTGACCGACGCAACCATACCTCCAGCCGATCTGCTAATAGGCTCACCTCCCCAGATCTCAGCCCCTCTGCCTGTTTGGTACTTGGCGACACCAACTCACCTATTCTAAATGCCCCAAAGAACGCTAACGAAAAAGCTAACCGAAACAAACCCATTTCGTCTGAAGAACGACAGACCGATGCTAATGAACCGCCCAACGAGCTAAGCAACGCAAACGACACAGGCCTTCTACTATCCGCCTCCACTCTACCTCGGCGCAACCCCTTCAAAGCCTGTAACACCAGAAATTCCTTCGATACATCCTGAAAGCCTCGCAACTTAAAACCAAACGCCACCGCAGATATGAACCGGTTCACCTTTGCCAATGAAAACCCCGCCTCCCAGGCGTCCCCTAACCAGTACAAAAGTGCCACCAACCTGTCTCTATTCGTATTGACGTCACCCAACTCTCTTACCCACTCCTCCCACTGCCTTCAACAAGCAGAATAAGCACTCCACGTCGTGCGCGCCAAAGACCTTTGTACCAGTTGTTCTACGGGACCGAGACCAGATCCCAAAGATGTTCCGGACAAGCCAAACCGAGACGTTCCGCTCCCGGTGCCAATTGCCGAAACCGGTCCCACTGCGAGCGAGAAAGAGCATCAGCGATACAATTCCGTACTCCCGGCACATGCACCGCCACCACCCACGCGTTCAATGACAAACGCCGTGATGTTATTAATGGCCAGCACCACCCCCATGTTGTCGCAGTAAAAACGAACCTTCTTATCCCTGAGCCTGTCCCCCCAAATGGTCGCCGCCACCACGATGGGGAACAGCTCGAGCAGGGCCAGATTCCGCGTGAGTCCACTGGACACCCAACTAGCCGGCCATTGACCTGCGCACCACGGACCTCCCCCGTAAGCTCCAAAATCGCCCGCCCCAACCGCATCCGTAAAAATATTCAAATCACTCGTATCCTGCGCTGGGGCCATCCATAGCGAGCGACCATTGTACTGGCCCAAGAAGTCATCCCAAACCTGAAGATCAGCTCGATGCTCCTCCTTGAGCCGCACAAAATGATGCGGCGCACGCACTCCCGCCGTTGCCGCCGCCAACCGTCTACTAAACACCCTCCCCATTGGCATAATCCGGCAGGCGAAATTCAACTTCCCCAGCAGCGACTGAAGCTCCCGCAGCGTCATTTTCTTCAGTCTACAAGCCCGCCGTACCTCCAGCCTCAAAGCACCCAACTTATCCTCAGGGAGACGACACTCCATTGCCACCGAATCTATTTCAATTCCCAAAAAACAAATAGTCGCTACCGGGCCCTCCGTTTTTTCTGGCGCCAAAGGGATCCCAAAATCCCTCGCCACCTTCTGTAGCGCATAAAGCAAATTACCGCAAACCGGCGAACCCCCCGGGCCAACGCACAAAAAATCATCTAAGTAATGGATCAACGAGTCGACCCCGGATACTGCCCTCGTTATCCACTCCACGAAGCTACTAAACGCCTCGAAGTATGCACAAGAAAGGGAACACCCCATCGGAAGGCACCGATCCACGTAAAAAGCCCCATTCCAAAAACAACCCAACAGCCGTTGGCTTTCTGGATGAACTGGCAACAACCTGAACGCCGCCTCGATGTCGGTTTTCGCTAGCAGCGCGCCTGGACCCGCAGCCCGCACTAAACCCACCGCCTTATCGAATGAGGTATAGACTACGGAGCACAACTCGTGATCAATCCCGTCATTTACCGACGAACCCTTGGGATACGATAAGTGTTGAATCAAACGAAATTTTCCGGGCTCGCGCTTAGGAACAATACCCAACGGGGACACAACTAAATCTTTTACTGGCGAATCAAGAAAAAGCCCCGACATGCGACCCAACGCAACTTCTTTTAACAATTTTTCCGACACGACCTTGGCATGCAAGTAAGCCGATTTTAAATTCCTCCACGTAACCGGAACCTCATAAGGAGGCGGAGGAATAACAAAACCAACACAAAACCCCTCGTAAAGCAACTTAGCCGCCGCCCTATCCGGATACTCATTTAGATAAGGGGCCATCTTTTCCACCTTCACCGGTGACACCCCCTTGACCAGCCGCGGAGGACTTGTTCCCTGACCTCTTTTTTCGCAGACATTTTGCCGCCCCGTGTGATGCACCATTACACTCGGAACACACGTACTTGAACTTGCACGTGGCCCCGAACTTACACTGGCCTTCATTAAATTGCCAGCAAAAACACGCCTTTCCCCCGCCGCCTTGTCCAACCTGACTAGACTGGCCTCCTTGGCCGCCGCTCCCGGGAAAGGACTGCCTAACCGGAGCCGTAACCCGTAACCAGAGAGCAATATCCTTCTGGTCCCACCGAATCGCCGGCCGAACCGCTTTCCGCTGACGGAATTGCTCATCGTATCGCAGCCACGCCTGACCCCCATACGCCCTATGAGCCTCCCCAATGGCATCAAAATAACAAAACAACGCCGAACAATTTTCCGGCGCCTTTTCCCCAATCACACTAGCCAATATGGCGAACGCCTGCGACCAATTAACGAATGTCTGCGGGATAAGCCTATACCGCCGCCGTTCCTCCTCGTCCTTTTTACTCTCGTCCCGCTTGCTCTTATCCAAATTAAATTTAGCGAGCGGCAAGAGAGAAAAAATCTCAACATATTCGTCCTTCCAGATCCGCTCACGCACCTCCTGCTTTAAATGCGCCCCCAACGGACCTTCGAAACAAACATACACCTCCCCACGAGCACGATCATCAATACGCACCCGATCGCCATCTTTTTGTGCCTCGGTCTGTACCGACACCGCGACCGCCTCTCTAACCGCCGTCACGGGCCGCGCCTGTAACAATCCCGCGTCCCTGGGGCCCTCCCACACTACCGCCGGGGACACCTCCGCGACTACCGGCGCCGCCGCCCTATCTAGGCGCCCGACCAGCTCCCTCAAGCAACCCACTAAGTCTGCCAGACCCGCGCCGTCGCGCCCGCCCGCGCCACTACCGGCCACCGATGCGACGCTAGCAGCCCCCCCGCCGACACCCGACATAAAAATCGCTGGATATGACAATGATGGAGTTATACACTCACCGGGCCGCACAGGCGCTGTGTTCCCGTCAGCCGGACCATCCTGACCTCGACGATACGCGTCCAGTTCACCTTCCTCCAGCTCTTCTCTCGCAGACGACTGGCCATCCCACCGACATCTTCGGATCGGAGATGATGAAGCGCTGACCGATGGGCCGGCAACCTGCCGCCCGACCGCTGGAACCCAGACTTCCGACCGCACCTGTTGCCTCAACGTCGCTGCAGATCTAGGCGTCCGTCTTGATGATCCTGAAGAAGCCTGCCCCCTGGCCGGAACATCACCAGGCGGGGCGGCCGTACCTTGTCCTCCAAATCTTCCATCCGATGGGGGAGGGGTGACAGGGAGCCCGGCTTGCGACTCCCTGCTTACCGCCGGACCCCGTCGCGGCTTGGGATTCCTGCCAGGACGCAGGGCCTGGGAAGGGGCGGTCCTCCCAGCTGCCTGGCATGCAGCGTCCGTGATCGGGCTCCCTCTGCGACGCCGTGTCCGCGGGACTGCCTCAGGACTGAGGCGCTCTGGAGGTCGGGACCGCCGGGAGGGACGGGTCGACCCGGCCTGAGTCGCCGTCACCCCCGGCAACGCTCTCTGCCTGCTCCGAGCAGGAGCGGTTGTTGCCGACTCCCCCCCCCGCCGCCATAGTCATGCTAGGAAGGGGGCCGGGGGAGGGGAGCCTGTCCCCTGCAACAGACCCCGAACGCCGGGCCTGACGTGGCGAAACGGCATCCGGGATCCTCGTTAGTGCAGCCACGGTCTCTTCCAGCCATCCGGGACCGTGGCGCACAGCAGCGGCACGCAGCCGCTCTAATAATACTGCCTCCGACATGGTTAGTAGCGCGGGCAACGGGGAGCTTGTCTTTCCCTGTGCTACTCCTCCCGCTGCTTCCGGCTCAATGCCGAAAACAGCGGGAAGCGCAGCAACGGCCCCCTGACTCCTCCTTGTCCCTCCTCCAACTCCCTCCAACTCTCCCCTACCTATTAACCCTTTTCCTACCAGGGAGGTCATGGAGGCTTCCCCTTAAGCCCTGCAGGCTGCGTCCAGCCCCTTCTGTCTAAGTTAAAGGTGAACAATGTAATGTATAAAAGGGGTGATTAGGCTTTAGTCAACTTTTAAGGATTTATGGGGGAAAAACAGACACAAGTTGGCACTGTATGGGTTGTGTATTAGGCACTGTAATATATCCTGATTTGGGGATCTAATGTGTATTAATCTTGTTTATGTTTTGTGGGCACTCAAAACCTGTGGTGTTATTGTGGGGCAATACTATGAGGGATTTTTTGCTCAATGAAGTCAGCAACCCAGGGAGCAATTTGCTGTAAAGTTGCTTTTGTGGAGATATGATTTAAAACAAACACAATGATATGCTTCACGTTATTCCTTGAATTAACCGGTTAGAGAAAATAAATCTAAACAGCAGCCGCTACTTAGAAGGTAAGAAAGACTGCTGATGAGTGACATGAAAATTATCTTAATACCCAACACAACTGCTGTGTGTGCGGATGCCCTAAAAAGTACAAAACAATCATTACAACTGATTAACCCCTTACCGCACCGGGACACACCGGTACATCCTGTATTGCAGTGCTTTAGGCTGGATTCACACGAGCGTTGCGTTTTTGCGCGCGCAAACAACGCGGCGTTTTGCGCGCGCAAAAAACATTTGACAGCTGCATGTGTCATCCGTGTCTGATGCGCGGCTGCGTGATTTTTGCGCAGCCGGCATCATAGAGATGAGGCTTGTCGACGCCCGTCACTGTCCAAGGTGCTGAAAGAGCTAAATCTTTCAGCACCCTCGACAGTGAATGCCGAACACAACAGCGAAAAACCTGTAAAAAAAAAGATAAAGTTCCTACTTACCGAGAACTTCCCGGCCGTTGCCTTGGTGACGCGTCCTTGGTGACGCGCCTCTCTTGACATCGGGCCCCACCTCCCTGGATGACGCGGCAGTCCAAGTGACCGCTGCAGCCTGTGATTGGCTGCAGCCTGTGCTTGGCCTGTGATTGGCTGGAGCTGTCACTTGAACTGAAGTGTCATCCCGGGAGGTCGGACTGCAGGAAGGAGACAGGAGTAATCGGTAAGTTAGAACTTCGGTTTTTTTTACAGGTTCATGTATTTTGGGATCGCAAGTCACTGTCCATGGTGCTGAAACAGTTTAACTCTTTCAGCACCATGCACAGTGAATGTCTCCCGACGTCGTGGACCGGAAATTTTTTTGCCGGGTTCGGCCAAAACGAGTTTGGCCGAACCCGGTGAAGTTAGCTTCGGTTGTCGGGGTTCGCTAATCGCAAAGACACTCCGTTTGGATGTTCGGAAACAGAAAAGCACGTGGTGCTTTTCTGTTTACATTCATCCTTTTGACAGCTGCTGCGCAAACACGCAGTTCGCACGGAAGTGCTTCCGTGCGACATGCGTGGTTTTCACGCACCCATTGACTTCAATGGGTGCGTGATGCGTTGAAAACGCTGAATCAACGGACATGAGTCGTGAGTCTTTGGCAACGGAGCAACGCTGCGCAAAAAACGCTGCCATGTCTGCACGGCCCCATTGACAAATATAGCTACGGGCAACGCACGTGAAAATCACGCGCGTTGCACGCGCGTATTTTACGTTCGTCTGAATAAAGCCTTAAAGGTACTGGGACGTACAGGTGCGTCCTGGCTAAAAACTGTCACCCTGTCAAAGGACAGGGTGACAGAACTGTGCCGTCAACTGTTTACGACAGTTGATCGGCACAGTAAGACAGCAGGGGACCAATCACAGCGGTCCCCGGCCGGTGATTGCTGTGATTGGTCAGTCTGCTGTGACTGACCAATCACAGCTCCATGAGAATGTGTATGATTTCGCTGGCTCAAGCTGAGCCAGCGCCATCACTGCCGGGTATCGGCTGTCCGACACCCCGCTGTAACGACCAGGACCGGAGCTAGGCTCTGATTCGGCCGATTAACTCCTTAGATGCAGCGGTCAAAGCGATCATCTAAGTGGCTTCTAGCCTATCGGCAACAATGATGGTTGCCACGGGTGCAGGTGTCAGCTGTTTGTCACAGCTGACATCCTGCTCTAACGGTCAGGACCAGAGCTTGGCTCCGATCCGGCCGATTAATCCCTTAGATGCAGCTATCGCTGCATCTAGTAGGTTAGATCGCACCCTATGGTTGCTAATGGCAACCGTAGCCTAACAATGGCTGCCTAGTACGGAAGCCAACTAGGCCCCGCCGGGAGGCGAAGCCTAATAGACTTGCTGTCAGTGAATAGCTGACAGCTCTAATACACTGCACTATGTAGGTAGTGCAGTGTATTAGAATAGCGATCAGGGCTTCATGACTGTCTCCTAGTGGGACAAAAAAAAAAGTTAACCAAAATGTTGTTAAGAAAATAAAAGTTTCATGTTAAAAAAAAAACACTAACACAGCCTTTTTTTCCCATAATAAGTCTTTTATTATAGGAAAAAACGGAAAACATTTTAAAAAAAGTACACATATGTGGTATCACCTTGTCCGTAGCGACCGAACTATATAAATATCACGCTATTTTACCCGCATGGTGAACAGCGTAAAAAATAAAATAAAAAACCATTCCAGAATCGCTGTTTTTTTTAGTCACTACCACTCCCAAAACAGAATAAAAAAGGGATCTAAAAGTTGCATGTACCCCAAAATTATACAATTAAAAACTACAGCCCGTCCCGCAAAACACAAGCCCTACCATAAAAAAGTTATGGCTCCCAGAAAAATTAATTATTTGAAACAAAAGTGATTTTTATTGTGCAGACGCTGCAAAACATAAGAACTATATACATTTGGTATCTCCGTAATCGTATCGACCCGCAGAATAAAGTAAAATTGTCAATCATAGCGCATGGCGAACGCCGTAAAAAAAATCAGAATTGCTGGTTTTTGGTCACCTTGCTTGCCAAAAAATGAGATAAAAAAAATCGCATGTACCCCAAAATGTTACCAATGAAATCTACAGATTGTCCCACAACAAATAAGCCCTCACACAGCTCCGTTGGAGAAAAAATAAAAATTTTCTGCCTCTCAGAATATGGCGATGCAAAATGTGCAGAGTGTTCTAAAAGCGGATAACATCTGGCGCAATTTATCAGTGTGACACCTGCCACATATCTATGAAATATTATTTATTTACCCCATTATTATACCCTGATGTACTCCACACAGCTTACATATGCCCTGATGTAGTCCGCACAGCTTACATATGCCTCCACATCATAAACTAAAATACCAGCAAAACCCCAAACAGAACTATTACCAAGCAAAATCTGCGCTTCAAAAGCAAAATGGCGCTTCCTCCCAAACTGCATGCCCAAACTGCAGTTTATGTCCACATATATGGCATTCCCATACCCGAGAGAACCCGCTTAACAGTCTGCGATATTTATCTGCAGTGGCACGAAACTGGGCACAACATATTGTGTGCTAAAATGGCATATACCTGTGGAAATTTGCAATTTTCACCATCCACTGAGCGTTAATTTCTAATAATAAAAAAAAAAAATTGTGTGGTCAAAATGCTCACTACACCCCTTAAAAAAAATGCCTTGGGGGTGCAGTTTCCAAAATGGGGGTCACTACTTGGAGGTTTGTTTTACTATTTGACCCCAGAGCCCTGCTATTGTGGGGTCAATGCTGCGAAAATCACCAAAATAGGCCTCAGATGCGCCTTTCACTCATAAGCCCTGTCAGATGTCCAGGCAAATGATAAATGCCTTGAGGGGTGTAGTTTACAAAATGGGGTCACTTCTCAGGGTTTTACACTCTACTCTGGTACCTAATGGAGCTCTGCAAATGCTACATGGCTCCCGTACACCAGTCCAGCAAAATATGCGCTCTAAAAGCCAAATGGCGCTCCTTCCATTTTGAGCTCTGCCATGTGCCCAAACAGCAGTTTTGGGCCTCACGTGGGGTATTACCGTACTCGGGAGAAATTCTGTTGTTTTGGTCCCTGCAGGGCGTTGCAAACACGACACGGCACTGAAAACTATTCCAGCAAAATCTGCTTTCCAAAATTGAAATGGTGCTCCTTCCCTTGTGAGCCCTGCCGTGGGTCCAAACAGCAGTTTATTTCCACATATGGGGCATTGCCGTAATCGGGAGAAGATGCTTTACAAATGTTGGTGTGCTTTTTCTCATTTATTCCTTGTAAAAATTAAAAATGTATTTGTTTTTAGAAAAAAGTAGATTTTCATTTTTACAGACTAATTCCAATAAGTTTAGTAAAGAAACTGTGAGGTCAAAATGCTAACTATACCCCTAGATACATTTCTTGAGGGGTGTAGTTTCCAAAATAGAGTCACTTTTAGGGGGTTTCCACTGTTTTGGCACCACAAGACCTCTTTAAACCTGACATGGAGCCTAAAATATATTCTAAAAAAAGGCGGCCCCCAAAATCCACTAGGTGTTTCTTTGCTTCTGTGGCCTGTGCTTCAGTCCAGTAGCGCACTAGGTCCACATGTGGGATATTTCTAAAAACTGCACAATCAGGGCAATATATATTAAGCTGCATTTCTCTGGTAACATCTTCTGTGTTAAAGAATTTTTTTTTATTACCAATGAATTTTGGCAAAAAAAATTAAAATTTTAAATTTCCCCTCTACTTTGCTTTAATCCTGTGAAACGCCTAAAGGGTTAAGAAACTTTCTGAATGCAGTTTTGAATGCTTTGAGGGGTCTAGTTTTTAAAATGGGGTGATTTATGGGAACTTTGTAATATATAAGGCCCTCAAAGCCACTTCAGAACTGAACTGGTCCATAACAAAATAGCCTTTTGAAATTTTCTTGAAAATGTGAGAAATTGCTGCTAAAGTTCTAAGCCTTCTAACGTCCTAGAAAAATGAAAGGGACTTTTAAAAAAAACTATGCAAACAAAAGTAGATATACAGGAAATGTTAACTAGTAACTATTTTGTGTGGTATTACTATCTGTCTTATAAGCAAATACATTTCAATTTAGAAAATTGCTAATTTTTGCTAATTTTCTCTGAAATTTGCGGTTTTTCACAAACAAACACTGTTCGTGGTAAAATTCTGTCTATATATTCAAAGTACATTGTGTCACGAGAAAACAATCCCAGAATCGCTTGGATACATAAAAGCTTTCCAGAGTTATTACTCCATAAATTGACACGTCAGATTTGAAAAAATTGGCTGTGTCCTTAAGGCCTTATTTACACGAACGTGATATACGTCCGTGAGACTCGCGTGCTTTTCACGTGGGTCGCACGGACCTATACAAGTCTATGGGGGCATGCAGACAGTGAGTGCGCTGAAAAAAACTCACGACATGTTCTAAAAATCTGCGTTTTTCGCGCATCACGCACCCATTGAAGTCAATGGGTGCGTGAAAACCACGAAGGTCGCACGGAAGCACTTCCGTGCGAACTGCGTGATTTGCGCAAGAGCTGTCAAACTGAATGTAAACAGAAAAGCACCAAGTGCTTTTCTGTTTACAAACATCCGAACGGAGTGTCTTAGAGATGACCGAACTTCACCGGGTTCGGCCGAATTCGTTTTGACCGAACCCGGCAGGAGACAGTCACTGTCCAGGGTGCTGAAAGAGTTAAACTGTTTCAGCACCCTAGACAGTGACTTCCGATCCCAATATACGTGAACGTGTAAAAAAAAAAAAAGTTCTGACTTACCGATAACTCCCGGCTTCTTCCTCCAGTCTGACCTCCCGGGATGACAATTCAGTCCAAGTGACAGCTGCAGCCAATCACAAGCCAAGCACAGGCTGCAGCGGTCACATGGACTGCCGCGTCATCCAGGGAGGTGGGGCCAGATGTCAAGAGAGGCGCGTCACCAAGGACGCGTCACCAAGGCAACGGCCGGGATGTTCTCGGTAAGTACGAACCTCTTTTTTTTTAAACAGGTTACTCGATATGGTGATCAGAATTCACTGTCGAGGGTGCTGAAAGAGTTACTGCCGATCAGTTAACTCTTTCAGCACCCTGGACAGTGACTGACGTCGACTAGCCTCATCTCTATGATGGCGGCTGCGCGAAAATCACGCAGCCGCGCATCATACACCGATGACACACGGAGCTGTCAAGTGCCTTTTGCGGACGCAAAACGCTGCGTTTTTTTGACTGCGCAAAACGCACACGCTCGTGTAAATGAGGCCTAAGGCCTAAACAAGCTGTGTCCTTAAGGGGTTAATAATAAGTCATTGTTATTAGTGAAGTTGTTAAAGGTAACCCGTCATGTTAAACTTGCTCTGCGATCTGTGGGCAGCATGTTGTAGACCAGGAGGAAAGGAGCAGATTGATAAATAGTTTTTAGAGAAAAGATTTTAGTAAAACTTCATTTTTTTAAATTCCTGCTCATTTTGTGCTTAGGAGTCCAGTGGGCAGTCATGTCAGTCATTTGCAGCCTTTCCTGTAGAAGTGTCCATACAGAGACCACTGTCAAGCATTGGGTAGGACCTCCCAATGGGACTCCATAGCTGAAAATAGACAGGAATAGAAATTAATAAAAAAAATACTTAATCTTTTCCCACAAAACTACTGCTGTGGAAAAAGCCCCAATTTATTCAAGTTTTGCATATTGTTCACATTTGAATGTTTCAGATCATCAAACTACTGTTAATATCAGACAAAGAAAACCCAAGTAAACACTAAATGCTGTTTTTAAAAGATTATTTCATTTATTGAAGGAAAAATGCTGTTTAGCCCTACCTAGCCCCATGGGAAAAAGTAATTCCCTCTACTAAATCAACCAGTTAACCAAATTAAATTGACAATTGGGTTCCATTTCACTTGCCACACCGAGGCCTGATTACTACCAGACCTGTTGAATGCAAACATCACTTTATTAGAACCTGTCTGGCAATGTGAAGCAGGCTAGAATATCTAAAAAAGCAACACAACACTATGTTCTAAAGCAGTGTGTCTCGGGAGCCACAGGTGGATTGTGATCTCCAGTTGTGTGTCTCTCACAATAGGATCCCTGAGTTATGACAATATGCATTGGCTACAGTAAGATTTCTAAATTGACTATATTGAAGACATAACATTCAAATTGGCACGTTCAGAGGTTAGGTTATAATACATATTTTCTTTTGTATGTACACTTGTACCATTTTCTTGACTTCCGCTACATGTTTCTCCTTATTTGGAATGTGGCTCACAATATCCAAAAGGTTGGGGATTTCTGTTCTAAAGAGATTAAAATACAGATGTGAAACAAAGTCATTTGAAATCTACCAGTGTGGAAAGGATTACAAAGCTATTGCTAAAGCTCTGTGACTCAATCGAACCAGAGTGTGAGACATTATCCACAAATGGAAAAAAATTGGAACAGTGGTGATCCTTCCCAGGAGTAGCCGGCCTACCAAAATTTCTCCAAAAACACATCGATGACTCATCCAGGATGTCAAAAAAGAACCCAGACGAACAAATAAAGAACGGCAAGCCTCACTTGCTTCAGTTAAGGTCAATGTACATGATTCCACAATAAGAAAGACACTGGGCAAGAACGGCATCCATGGAAGAGTTGCAAGACACAAACCACTGCTGACCAAAAAGAACACAAGGGCTCGTCTCACATTTGTTGAAAAACATCTAGATGACTTGAGGCCTTTTGGGATAATATTCTGTGGCCTGAGTCAAAGGTGGAACTTTTAGAAAGACGTGGGTCTCATTACATCTGGCCTAAAGCCGCATTTCGCTATAAGAACATCATACCAACAGTCAAACGTGGCTGTAGTGTAATGGTCTGGGGCAGCTTTGCTTCTGCAGGACCTGGACGACTTTTCCAAATCGATGGAACCATGAATTCTGCTGTCTATGAGAAAGTCCTAAAGGAGGCCCATCAGTTCGTGAGCTAAAGCTCAAGTGCAGTTGGGTTATGCATTAGGACAATAATCAGAAGCACACAAGCAAGACCACCTCTGAAAGGCTCAAAAGAAATAAAATTAAAGTGTAACTAAGTCAAAGTCCTGACTTGAATTCTATAGAGATGGGGCAAGACCTTAAACATGAAGTTAAGCCCAAAAACCCTCCAATGTAGCCAAATTAAAAGGCGATATAAAAGACTCATAAAAGTTAACACAAACGTCTGATTGCCAAGGCTGGCACAACCAGTTTTTAGGTGGGCCAATGACTTTTTCACATGGATGATATAGGCTTTTTAATCAGACATTAATATGAACAAGTCAAAGTACTAATGACAATCTTAAAAGCTAATACCTGACAGTATAATTAGCAATTCAGGTAAAATAAATGGTACATAGCGAACAGAGTTAAGAAACAAACCATTTAAAATGGAATGTAAAATGAAAAATGCCAAAGAGAGCATCCATAATATACATAGAGCCCCCATGATAACAGTATTAATAAAATTATGGTAATGTAAGTTTTGTTGTTGAAAATAAAGCGAAAATTCGGGTTTTAATACACACATGAAAATACATACAAAGAAGCAAACATGAAGTGAAGAAAGAGCGAAAACAGTTTACAAAATGTATCCTTCCAACCAGGGAAAGTCATCCAAATGCAACATATTACATCAGATTAGCCATCGAGCCAGATCAGGGTCATCCTTGAATGTGATCCAACTGGTCCAGGTATGGAGAAACGTATTAACCTGGTCAGAGTCATCTGCTAATTTTCTATGCGCAACAGAAAATGAACCTCCCTCAACCATTTTTCAACAGTTGGCGCTATAGTTAGCTGGCAGTGCCTAGGAATAACCGACCTCACGCCCATAAGATTACGTCAAACCACCTGTTTTTTAATGCGAGAAAGAAATCCAGGAATAGATAGCAAGGTTACCTGTGGTGAAGCTCTCAAGTTGCTACCAGTGACATGGGTATGATCTTGAAAAACTTATTCCCAGGAGCCAGGGGCGTAGCTAAAGGAGCATGGGCTCAGGTGAAAAAGTTCAGTTTGGGCCCCCCTACGCATCTTCTCTCTAACTTTCAGCTGCATTGCTGGGTCTCTAAAGTAACCCATCGATGCAGCGCTAGCAGCCAGGGAGGTTGTTACAGTCTTAAAACATATGGGGCACAAGTCCCAACTCGTATGTTTTGCTTCCCCCTCAAAACAAAAATATATACAGAGACTAATAAAACAACTTTTATAACACGGCAGGCTTAAAGTGGCGCAGTTTCATGTATGATAGAATACCTAAATAATGAAGTCACCAAATAATGGTCATATACCAGCTCTACACAGTGAAAAATTAATACACTACAGTTGTATCCCGTGACTCACAGGAGACGTCTTCTCCGATTTCCCTTTTCTACTCTATCCAGGCCAGACCGGCATGACTTCTTCCAGCCACAACTTGTCTCTTCACACAAACTACAAATTATGCTGCTAGCCCCAATAGCCCTCTTAGTGCCCCCTCCACCTTAAGTGGCCCCAATTGTGCCCCAAACTGTACTAGTGCCCCCTTTCATGCCCTACAAAGTAATAGTGCCCCCACCACAAAGTAAGTGTCCCACCACAAAATCATAATGCCTTTTTTGTGCCCCAGTAATACCCTCCTTTGTGCCTTATACAGTAATACCAACTTTTTTGCTCCCACAAAGGGATTGCTGCCCCCTATGTCCTCCTACACAGGATAAATTCTACCTGGGCAGTTGATAATTTTATTAATTTGTATCATATTTAAAATGGTTTTCCCAGAATCATAAATTATCACCTAAACACAGTATATTTGATCATTTTTTTAATGCTGGAGGCGATCAAGAGACCAGGGGTCCCAAACCCTCAGATACTCCTCACTGTACCCCTGCAGTAAAAAGGAGCTTGAATGGAGCGGCTTTTGAGCATACGCCCGCCACTCCATTCCCTGTTTAGGACAAGGACGTAAACAGCCCCATAAACTTTGAATGGAGCAGTAGACTGCATGCACGACCACTGCTCCATTCAATGTCCTGCTTACAGTGAGGAGGAATGGGGGGTTTGGGACCCCAGTTCTCATGATTGGTGGTGGTCCCAGTGATAACAAAATGATCACTTATCCTAAGGTGATAATTTATGATTCTGGCAAAAAACCCTTAAGAAAATGCCCCTGTTACTAGATATTATCTAATAAACCTGTAGGAGCAGGTTTCCTAATGGACACTGGCATAGCAGGGCTTTGTGTTTCATATTACAGCACAGCTCCAGACCTCCAGTAATGTGCAATCATGACGCATAGTAACCTCTAGCCCCCTTATCAGTGTCTTCCCCATAACTGGAGGCTGGAGCTGTCCTGTAATACATTATGACACTCAGTAACCTCTTATCAGTGTCCTGTCTGCGCCGCTCTCATTGCTGAATCCTCCCGTTCTGTCCTCTATTTTCAGGATAGAAAGAACAGAGAGAAACAGCAAAGATCAAACACAGTATAGGGGGAAAAAAAACTAAAGAAAGACAATGTAACTACATGAGTGATGCCTGTCCTGCACTCCCATAGATGTGGGGGGAAATGAGCTGCGATGAGACATGAGCTTCTTCCTTACACAGCGTGCAGCAGTGTGTGTATCTAGACTCCTTCTCCCCTGTCTCCTCCAATCCAGTGCCTCAGAGCACAAGAAGGGAGGGGGATTACACACACGGATACACACGCTGCTGCACCTTGCACCTGCGCTGTGTAAAGATTTATCTAAGAAGTAATGATACGGTCACTATATAGGCGACCCCTATAGCTACGCCACTGTCAGGAGCGTTTAATCATCGGGAACGATCATTTAAAAGCTGCATTTTGTGTTTACTCGGGTTATCTTTTTCTTATATTACACTGAGTTGGATGATCTGAAACATTTAAATTTGACAAATCAGCAAAAATAATACAAAATCGGGTTAGGGGCAAATAATGTTTCACAGCATTGTATATTAATCTGCTCATTTATTTCTGCTCTAGAACATGCGACTTGTAGATCAGACTGCATATTAAACATGACAGGTTCCCGTTAAGGGCTTGTCCACACAACGGAATTGCTGCAGAAAATTTCTGCAGCAATTCCGTTGAAAAACGCGGACATTCCGCTGCGGCAAAAACGCACCATTTCCTGCGGTTTTTATGGCAGAAAATGGTATGTATTTTGCTGCCTTTTTCACAATATTAGGAGATGGAGACATCTCCTCTGACAAACACAGCAATTCTGGCCACCTTCCGCAGCAGGAATTGACCTGCTGCGGTCCGAAAAATACGCACCGCAGGTAAATTTCTGCTCTGAATTTTTACGCCGGGTGCTTGCCGCAGTAGGACGAGCATTATCGTCCTGTGCAACACACGGTGTGTCAGCGCAATCCAGAGCAGAGCAACGGCTGTAATACATAGCCGCAGCCCCGCTCTAATGGCGGAAAAAAGAGAACCTTCTCTCCGCCGTTAACCCCTTGAATGCCGCGATCACAGCTGACCGCGGCATTCAAAGTGAAAATGAGGAGGTCCGCCCATTAATCGTGTCACAGGAAATCCCTGTGACGTGATAGAGGCGCATACCTTGTATGGCCAGATGAAGGACCCCACTGCGGTCTGACCGTATTTCCTGTTGTTAGGGCATACCTCCATATACCCTAACAACTGCCTGTGTACAATCAGTACACACACCACTGTATATGCCAGTACAATAGCCCAACCATAGGGGTCACAGTGGTCGCAATTTCGACCTGGCCCCGAAGCTAGGGGGGCCCGCGGCACCCCGCACCACATCAATGAAAAGTTACTATAGTAACTGGGGCCGATGTAATAAACTACACGGGGCCTCGTTACTATAGTAACTTTCATTACCTACCCAAGACAACCTAACCAAAAACCTCGCACCAAAGAAATGGCATGTAGTGGGGTCCCCTATAGCAATTAAACCTAAAAACGAACCAAATGGGACATATCCCTAAAAAAGAATATTGTACTCAATATAAAAAGCACAAAAAATATCTTTATTAAATATAATGACAAAATAACACAATGATAGAAAAAGAGAAATAATACAGCATATACGGAGACATATACAGCAGGGTCAGATGAAAAAGACCATGACCAACAGAATCAACCATATACTAATGATCACTAACACGCTCAAATAATATCCAATAATAACACAAGCCCCCAGGGGTGTGTAATATAAATCCCACATGTAGCAATAGCAATGCAAAGGTGGCCTGTATAATATCAAAGCCTATACAAATAGGGAAGGGCAGGATAACATATGGCAGCATACACTTCTGACGAAGCCGGTCTATCGGGCGAAACGCGCGTCGAGGCGTTTGTTCACCCAGATCTTCTGATCCTCCACGCTCTCTCAACATGTCTCAGGGTATGTGTATGTGCTTTTGCTAAACTTGTACTTACTTTTGGGCTATACTGTTTAACTATGGCAGCTGCACTTTTCTATGGCTATCTGAGCTACAATATTTCTTGATATACATCAACAGCTACACTCTTTACTTGTGCTGACTCTTACCTAGCAGTATACGTATATCTATTTAGCTATACTGTGCTGTCCTTGTACGCATTATTATATGCATATTCATTTAGCTGCACCTTTTTATACATTGTGCTGGCTCTGACGTATTATCATCATATGTATGCTGCCATATGTTATCCTGCCCTTCCCTATTTGTATAGGCTTTGATATTATACAGGCCACCTTTGCATTGCTATTGCTACATGTGGGATTTATATTACACACCCCTGGGCTTGTGTTATTATTGGATATTATTTGAGCGTGTTAGTGATCATTAGTATATGGTTGATTCTGTTGGTCATGGTCTTTTTCATCTGACCCTGCTGTATATGTCTCCGTATATGCTGTATTATTTCTCTTTTTCTATCATTGTGTTATTTTGTCATTATATTTAATAAAGATATTTTTTGTGCTTTTTATATTGAGTACAATATTCTTTTTTAGGGATATGTCCCATTTGGTTCGTTTTTAGGTTTAATTTCATTACCTACCCTCCTCGTTCCGGAGCGAAGCGGAGGTCCTGACGTCACAGCGCTATGCGCTGCGCACGACATCCCGACCCTGGATGGAGTCAGGACCTTTGCTGTGGCCGAAGAGGAGGGTAATTTTAATATCTCTGTCTGCTGGAGCTGATAGGCCCGGGACCCTCGCCAATCAGCTGTTTTGAAGGGGGGCGCAGCGCTCATACGTTGAGATCAATGGTGAGGGAAACGGAAGCTGAGGTTTCAGTTTGCCCTTCCATTGAGGGGTTACCCGACGGAAACCTCAGATGGAGCCCCTCTGGAAGGGCAACGGTGATGTGAACAGGCCCTTACTAATGTTTTTTTTTTGTGTTTGTGTCTTTTTACAGGTTCGGTCGTTAGACTACATCGGATTCGAGGACTACTTCGATGCCGGCTTTTTTTTATCAATAAAGTGGTTACCGAGGGTTGTGTGGGGGTTTTTTATTTCAATAAACCTATTTTTTCTATGTCTTTGTATTTTTTTTTTAAACGTTATTACTACCGCCTTAGTAATGGCCGGTGAAAAGTCTAACACTAACCCCATTATAACCCCGGTACACACCGCCACCAGGGGTACCGGGAAGAGTCGGGTATGATCCAGTACCCAACCATCTGCAGTGACGGTCAGGCACCGGGGCGGCCGCAGGCTGGTATTATTAGACTGGAAAGGCCAAAACACAGTGGCCCTTCCCACCCTGGTAATGCTAGGCTGCTGCTACGTTGTATCTGGCTGGTTATAAAAAATGGGGGGAACCCCACGTCATTTAAAAAAATAAAAATAATAAATAATTGGAAAGAACGGTGTAGGGTTTCCCCATTTTTATGACCAGCCAAATACAACATAGCAACAGCAGGCTAGCATTACCAGGGTGGGAAGGGCCACTGTTTATTGGGCTTCCAAGCCTAATAATACCAGCCTGCAGCCACGCCACTACCCCTCCTTCACTATAGATGTTCGGGTACTGGATCATACCCGGCTCTTCCCAGTACCCCTGGTGGCGGTGGGTACAGGGGTAATAATGGAGGTTAGTGTTAGCCTCTTCAGGTCTAAAATGAAGCCCCGCCTAAGTAATGGACGTTGGCAATCAGCCAGTGGCCATTACTATGGTGGTAGTAATAAAAGATTAGAAAATACAAAAGACCTAGAAAAAACATTTTATTGAAATAAAAATCCCACAGACAACCCTCATTATCCATTTTATTGAGAATAAAAAAACGCCGTTATCGAAGTAGTCCTCGAATCCGATGTAGTCCAACGACCGAACTTGTACAAAAACGCAAACACACAAAAATAATTAGTAACACATAAAAAAGCAAAGAATTCTTATACTTACCTTTCCTGTGTCCAGCGCTGGAGCCGCAATGTCAACGAGCTGGGCCCTATATCTAATCCGATCATGTGTGATACTGTCTGCTGAGCCACTGTATCTAATCCTATCATGTGCGATACTGTCTGCTAAGCTACTGTAACTAATCCTATCCATAGCTATAGGGTCATAGTGCTAGAGATATGCTGTCTCCTATATACATACACGCACACACACTTTTTTTTTTTTGGGGACGGGCATATGTATTGGGGCTATTTCCTCTGACGTTTCAAGACCTTAGAAACGCCCCTGGCTGCTAGTGCTGCATCGTTGGGTCACTTCGGGGGTCCCAGCGATGCAGCTGAAAGCTGCGGGCCGTCGGCCATGAGAAGTTTGGGGGGGGGACCCAAGAAGAACCTTTGCATTGGGGGCACATGAGCCTTTAGCTACACCCCTGGGCATATAGATACACGGTATGCCAGTATATTAAAGTTTAAAACGCAAAATTAAAAATCCCCCTATCAGATTAAAAAAAAGTAATGTTTGATAATAAAAAATTTAAAAATCTGTACAATTAATAAACTTGACAAAATAGAAGTCCAAAAACATGAAATAATATACACATATTTGGTATCGCCACGACCGTAACAACCTATACAACAAAAGTATAACATTATTTATGATGATTGTTGTATGGTGTAAATAAAAATGAGAACTGCAGTGGAGCTGCTTTTTTTCTGCATTTTTGCCAAAAATAAAATTTTATATAAATTAAACAATAATGTAAATGTACCAAAAAATGGCACCTACATAAAGTACAACTCATCCCACAAAAAAGTCTCATACAGTTACGTTGAGCACAAAAAAAACAAACAAAAAAAAATTACGAGCGCCGGGATGCAGAGAGGGAAATATAAAAAAATTGTTCTGTCCTCAAGGCCAAAATTTTCAGTTTCCTTAAGGGGTTAAACGTAAAGATTCGTCATAAGATCAAATTGGCAAAAATGGTAGCTTATGTGTGATAATTATAGTGATGTGAACAGAAGTCCAAAGCTCGCAGCTTGATGGCTTCACAAATTGTGACGTATAAATATGCTATATGTACCGTATATTTAAACATCCCTAAATCTAAATCTCCAATCAGTCAGGTTGTAGGATTATGTATGTTAGTAAAAAGATTATATATTCTGTGGAATTCTTCTGCAGAAAAACTTCATCTTTAAAGAGAGAAGATGAAAAAGGGAGTTGAGGGGACAAGAATTATGTAAACTAATAAAACATAAAATGTATTTGTTCACCTAAACCCTTGGCGACATTTGCCATATATACGTACAGTGGATGTCGAAGGAGGAGGTATGGAGCGGCTTAGGAGCGAAGTGTGCTCCATGCGCAGCGGGTGTCGGCTGTTTATTACAACTGACACCTTGCTCTAATGGCTGTGATCGGAGGCTCACAGGACAACATACTACAAAACAGTGGTAAATCTTTAGTAACCTTGACTCTGAGGCTACACAATTAACTGTGGCAACTTCTAAACCCTACTGAAGCTATTTGTTAGTCAGGCAGCAACAGGGAGCACAGATTCAAGACAGCCAGAAAGGGAAAAATATCCCTGCCAATCTTAGTAGCCGTGCGTTCACTTAAGAAATCTATGAAACACTTTCCTCTTATCTATCATATAAATGAAGTTTGTGGACATGACTTGAAAGTCCTACAAGGATTTTTATAACTTAACATATATACATAATAAAGGCTGTATAATGTCATTTTTACTATTAGATATCATTTATTTAAGCAAAACATCCAATTCATGGTGCATAAAGTAGAAAAAAAAAACACTAAACCGTTGCATTTATTTAATGGATAAAGATCAAATTTACAATATTTATTATATTTTTTTCAAAACTATAAAGAAAAAGGGTAGAAAAAAAGCTTCACGAATGGTGATTTCTTTGAACAACTGGATTCAGTGGCATCTCAAACATCAGCACCTAAAGTAAGAAATTGAGAATTAAATAAAATAAACTGAAGACAATGTAATATTTTTAACTCAACAAACTTTACCATTAATAATATTGGCATCCTATTACCTTTACAAGTCTTTCCTTGTAAGTTACATCATCGTCATTGGTCTCTCGAGGGGGGCATATTTGAAGGTAGCGTTTACATACAGTGATCGTTTCTTCCAAGTCATAGAGAATACAAGGATCCAGTGATAAAGCGTTAATTCGACTGACCAAATACTCCTTATAATGAGATCTGGGAAGGACAGAATATTTGGCTCCATTATTCACGGACATGATATATTTTCACATAGATCTGCAGTGGTTAACGCTTTCATGACCAAGGGTCATTAATACCCCTGTGTCCAGGTTAAATTTTCAATTTTTGATATGCACTTCTTTGTATGTATGTATGTATGTATGTATGTATGTATGTATGTACATACACCGTGTTCCAAATTATTATGCACATTGGATTTAAGTGTCATAAACATTTAATTATCAGTTTTTCAATGAAACTCATGGATGGTATTGTGTCTTAGGGCTCTTTGGATCATTGTAATCAATCTCAGACACCTGCGATAATTAGTTTGCCAGGTGTGCCCAATCAAAGGAAAACTACTTAAGAAGGACGTTCCACATTATTAAGCAGGCCACAGGTTTCAAGCAATATGGGAAAGAAAAAGGATCTCTCTGCTGCCGAAAAGAGTGAAATAGTGCAATACCTTGGACAAAGTATGAAAACATTGGATATTTCAAGAAAACTTAAGCATGATCATCATCGTACTGTGAAAAGATTTGTGGCTGATTCAGAGCACAGACGGGTTCGTTCAGATAAAGGCATAATGAGGAAGGTTTCTGCCAGACAAATTAATAGGATTAGGAGAGCAGCTGCTAAAATGCCATTGCAAAGCAGCAAACAGGTATTTGAAGCCGCTGGTGCCTCTGGAGTCCCGCGAACCTCAACGTGTAGGATCCTCCAGAGGTTTGCAAGTGTGCATAAAGCTATTATTCGGCCACCCCTAAACAATGCTCACAAGCAGAAACGGTTGCAGTGGGCTCAGAAATACATGAAGACTAATTTTCAAACCGTGTTGTTTACTGATGAGTGCCGTGCAACCCTGGATGGTCCAGATGGATGGTGTAGTGGATGGTTGGTGAATGGCCACCATGTCCCAACAAGGCTGCGACGTCAGCAAGGAGGTGGCGGAGTAATGTTTTGGGCTGGAATCATGAGGAGAGAGCTGGTAGGCCCCTTTAGTGTCCCTGACGGTGTGAAAATGACCTCTGCAAAGTACATAGAGTTTATGACTGACCACTTTCTTCCGTGGTACAAAAAAGAACCGTGCCTTCCATAGCAAAATTATCTTCATGCCTGACAATGCACCATCTCATGCTGCAAAGAATACCTCTGTGTCATTGGCTGCTATGGGCATAAAAGGAGAGAAAGTCATGGTGTGGCCCCCATGTTCCCCTGACCTCAACCCTATTGAGAACCTTTGGAGCATCCTCAAGCAAAATATCTATGAGGGTGGGAGGCACTTCACATCAAAACAGAAGCTCTGGGAGGCTATTCTGACATCCTGCAAAGATATCCAAGCAGAAACTGTCCAAATACTCACAAATTCAATGGATGCAAGAATTGTGAAGGTGATATCAAAGAAGGGGTCCTATGTTAACATGTAACTTGGCCGGTTACGTTTTTTTTTGATTGAAAGAGCTTTTGATTTCTGTAAATATGACCTCCTGATGCTGCAAATTCAACAAATTACCATTTTAGTTCTCTTTACAACCTTTAAAATGTTTTGATCTCTGTTGTGCATAATAATTTGAAACAGTGCATTTGTTCAATAAAATTTGCATTATACTCCAACGGTTAATGGCTTGAAGATTATACTGACTGTCATTTGCATCGACTATTTAGGAAAATCAGCGAAAAATAACATTTGCATAATAATTTGGAACGCGTTGTATATATATATATATATATACATATATATATATATATATACACACATACACACACACTGTCACCCTAGATCGCTGTGAGGGGATAAGAGGGCTGTAAGGCTATATTCAAACATGAAAAAAAGGTCAGTTAACAACGGATCAATTGTCAGTTTTTCATGGCTGTTTTGCATCAATTTGTCTCAAAATTTGAATCCATTTCCCGAACGTCTGACCATTTTTCATGGACATTAAAAAAAATGGATGAATTTTATTCGCTAGGGTTTTTTTTGTCGCAGCCACCTGAAAACACCACAGTGCCCATGTAGATAGTGACGCAATACCACTGTAGATAGTGCCAGATCCCAAATAGTGCTAAAGTTCCCACTGTAGATAGTGCCCACATAGTGCCACATACAGTGCCCATGTAGCTAGAGCCACAGTGTCCCCTGTAGGTAGTGCCCATATAATGCCACAGTGCCTATGTAAATAGTGCCACACCCCCTGTAGATAGCACACACCCCCTGTAGATAGCAGTCACCCCCTGCAGATAGCGCCACCCCTCTGCAAATTGCACCATCCACCTGTATATAGCGCCACCCCCTGTAGATAGCAACATCCCCATTGTAGATAGTGCCACTCCCCCTGTAGATAGCAACATCCCCATTGTAGATAGCGCCACTCCCCCTGTAGATAGCGCCACTCTCCCTGTAGATAGCGCCACTCCCCCTATAGATAGCGCCACTCCCCCTATAGATAGCGCCACTCCCCCTATAGATAGCGCCACTCCCCCTATAGATAGCGCCACTCCCCCTGTAGATAGCGCCACTCCCCCTGTATCAGCATCCTCCCCCCCGTAATTGGCACAACCTTCCTGTAAATAGCACCACTGTAGCTCCCTGTAGGAGCGGAATCCACCTGGCCGGGGATTCCGCTCCTAGAGTTAGCCCCTGACGTCACTGTCCATATATGCATAGTGACGCCAGGGGCTTCTCCAGTAGCGGAATCCCCGACACAGAGCGATCTGACACCTGGGATTCCGCTCCTAGAGAGAGCCGCAGACGTCACTGTCCATATATGATTAGTGACGCCAGGGGTTTCTCCAGTAGCAGAATGCCCAATCAGAGTGTCGGCCCGGGATTCCGCTCCTAGAGAGAGCCCCTGACAGTGGACAGTGATGTCGGGCTCTCTCTAGAAGCGGAATCCCCATGACAGGATAGCAGTACTGGGATGTGTCATATCCAAATTGTGAAGGTCCTTAAGAGGAACACTTATGGCTGGGGGACGGCCTTAATATACCTATTAACGTACTCGGACACGGGACAGTTGTATAAAGAAACATAGGTAACTGCTTCTTCGATTACGTTGGGAACGTTACGTCAATTTTCTTGAACTAATTGGACAATGACTGCAACTAAGGGGGAAAAGGGCTGTGTGTGTGTGTGTGTGTGTGTGTGTGTCTGTGTGTGTGTGTGTGGGGGGGGGGGGGGTTAGTAAGGGAGGTTTGGTTCTTTTGTTTATGGAACTCCTGTATTATATTATGTACGAAATTATATGCTGGATTTCCTGTATTGTGTAGCGTTAATAAACTTGTACTGATTAAAAAAAAAAAAAAAAAAAAAAGTGGAATCCCCAGCACGGAGCGATCCAACACCGGGGATTCCGCTCCTAGTGGGAGTTTAGGTAGTGCGATCTACAGGGGGGGTTGCTATGTACGGGGGGGGGGCTGTCGGGGGCTCCCTCTACGAGGGTAATCCCACTCCTAGAGGGAGCTTAGGTAGCGCTATCTGCAGGCGGTTTTGCTCTATCTACAGGGGGTTGTGTGTGGCGTTATCTACAGTGGTGGGTGTAGTTCGGGGCTCTTAAGGCTCCGGCAGACATGAGGGCCACACTGAAGCAGCACGGCACTCATTAAACCCCTTCAAGGCTGTCAACGTTTATACACGTGGCAACTGCATGGGGAATCGGCAGTTGGAACGTATATAGCCGTATGGCAGTCGTGAAGGGGTTAATGGTGAAATTTACACTCCATTTTAACCACTCGGAGTAGAGATTTTGAGCAGGAAAGGATAGATATTAAAAATTCAGCAGTTGATATAAATCTGTGCAGTACAATGGAATCAAGAAGAAAACAAAAAAGTACTACTGGCCAAGTGAAGGATGAATTCGGTATACAATACTTACTCACACAACCCTGCATAGCCAAAGGCAGTTTGTTTACCACAGGCCTCATCTCTTAATCCATCAATGGTTTCTTTCTGCTCCATCACACGACATCCACCTAAAATGACAATTGCAAAATGGGAGCAAGGGTACAAGCAAAGTCTTTTATGGGAGACAACAAGAAGTATACAAACTATCTACCCTAGTAGTGATTCATTATTATTTTCACTAATGTTTACGCCTATGAAAATTACCAAAGAAGCAAAACTCCCTTTGTACTTACAAAAACAATGAAACACTGAGGCTTTGTCTCATATTAAAAAAGTTTTTAGTATTTTTTCTATAGTGCAGTTACGATTTAACATTTATATATCATAGAGACATGTCAGAAATTTTGATCGGTGGGGTTCCTGGTGTTTAGACCCATCTAAATCGCTGAACAAAGGTGCAGGAGCACTCAGCTGAGTGCTCTGCACCTTCGACTGTGATCGGTGCTCCTTTCCAGGCTGAACACGTACTCACATATAACGTCTATGAGCCCGTCTTCAGCCGAAAGTGAAGCGACACTTCAGAGCAGCCAATACATACTGATGTGCCTTGGTAAGTACAATCAAAGCAAACAAGAACATAAAATAATCCCCATAAATATGTTGAAAACCTCTAGAGAGGAAAATGTAAATACAAATTAAAGTGCACGTTCACCAATGAACACCATTTTGCACTTTACATTTTGAGTAACTTTGAATATACATTGCATTATGTACCTTGTACTTATCCAGAGTAACATATTGTATTACATTTCAAAGTTGCATTGACAGGCCTGGTCCAGCTTCTTTAAACTGTCGATCAGCTTCCATCACCAGAAAAGCTGCACTTGGCTATGTAGCATTACATCGTGGCAATTTAAAAGAACATTGATATGCCCTATTAGGGCATATGGACAAAAGTTGTCGTGGTGAGAATAATTCCCCAATCTCCCATTATAGGAGCTCTGCTAAGCTTAGATATGTCTGTTAACAAGCTTGTTGACTGTTTCCAATAGCAATCACCAGAATTATGCATATACTGTAGCTCTGAGCTTTAATACAAGATGTAACGCCAGACCAGTGAAGATAAGTAATGCAATGTATTTACGAAGTTAAGTAATCATTTATGTAGATTAAAGCTATAGATAAACTATAAAATAGTGTTTCAATGTGTATATTTAAAATATATCAACTTCATTCACAAAGTGATTGGTTTGAAATAAAAAGTTAGTTTCTTCTATGAGCTGTATCTCTCTATAAATATGTAAGCTGTAGTCTCTTGGGAAGGGCCTGAAATTTCAGCAGATAATGTGAAGTGGTAATTATTTTTGCGTTTTGCGAAAAACAATGGCTACTGTTAAGATTTTAGTCCCTTTAAAACATTAGAGAGATTTTCCGACAACAGATGTAGTTGAGGAGTATGCGGGTCCTCCAATGTGGCTGTAACTGCAACTGCCCATAGAGGAGGGGTTGAAAGCACGTCGATCGAGATCAAATAAAAATCAATCGTCAGTACTGACCGAGTCCATGGCTTACCGGCAGCCATGGAGCTTCCTTTGCACGTGTCGTCGATGTACTGACACTAATTTAGAGGATCTAGGGCAGGGGGCGGGCTAGAGCTTCAGCACGCATTATCCCAGAATCTCCCAGTGGAATAGCCGGGTGATGCAAACTGTGATTAGCTCTGTCTGTGACTAAGTGGGCAAGGTGAGGAGAGGCTCTGGGGGTGCATTATTTGAATTGAGGGTACTATGAGGGTCACTGTTACTCATGGGGGTACTATGGGTTGGAGTACTATTACTGGCACTGTAGGGGGAGTAATATTACTAATGAGGCACTGTGGGGGGGGGGGGGGAGTACTATTACTAATGGGGTACTGTCTAGAAGCACTATTACTAACAGTGCCACTGTGGGGGGGGGGCACTATTACTAATGGGGAACTGTGAAGGAACATTATTACTAATTGGGACACTGTCTTGGAGAACTATTAATAATAGGGGTATTGTGGGAAAGTACTATTACAAATAGGGGCACTGTGAGGGAGCATTACTACTAATGGGGCGACTATGGGAGAGCACCATTACTAATGGGGCTACTGTGGGGGAGCATTATTACTATTGGGGGCACTATGAGGAGGATTATTACTATTGGGGGTACTCTGCTTTGAACAATTATTTGGGGGGTGACTACCTGTTTGTCACTATTATCTCTGTAGTACGATATTTGGGAGCACTGGGCAGAACAGCGGGACCAGTATTAGGGGTAGCAGCAGTGTCACACATTTAGGGCACCAGGATGGTGAGTATGTGTTGTGATGGTGGGGGTAGATGATGGAAAAGTAAGGATGTCTAGGCAGCAAACTCTGCTGAGACAATTTATGTGTCTGGAAGAAGCGTCATGGCTCTCTGGGTCGGTTGTAGAAGATGAGGTAATAGAAAATGTCTCCATTCAGAGAAGACAGTCACCTTTGATTCAATGGATGTATTTGTCGTGTATTCTGCCTGTGACTGTATCTGGTTAGTGCTGGATTCTCCAGCACTAAATTTAATATAAAAAGTAATATAGAATCTTTGCACTCCTGGTTGGCGGTAGTGCCCCTTATCAGACACTTATGGCATATCCTACGGATATGCTATAAATGTCTGTTGTTCGAATGATCCCACCCTAACTAAATATTACTTTACAAGTGCACTTTAATTGTTGGGAAAAATTTTATATATCAATAATCACATAAGAGAACAGAACTCTTAAATACCCTGCTTAGTTATTAAAACCTATTTCTCTTAAAAAATGAATCATGACAGAATAGGTTCATAAGATAAGTATGACAGAAATGCTGTCATTCGTTCTATAAGAAAACATTAAGTTCATACCTTTTAATCCCTACCTACATTTGTCGTTTTTAGGTAAAACATGCTGTACTGATTTAAAATATTTTTCTAGTTTTGCTGATACATACCACCACATTGTGGTGGCTGCAGAAAGTAATTTTTTTTGTTTTTGTTTAACTCCTTAGTTATGCAAGGGATTTGGAGCTCTGGTGTAAAAAAACACAAAAAAAAAAAACAATGATCCAATCACTATAATGATATATTAAGAGATTGATCACTACTACATTTCGGACCTATTTGGATTAAAAATACAGAATTTCAAACTGGCTAAGTCCAGACGTTCCGACGGTCACAGACATAATTACCCAGCTGAAAAAAACTCCTCAGTATAGATTGACTAGACACATAGAGGCATTAGGAAAAAGCAACAGAACGCTTCTTCAGAAAGTGGAAACAATTTATCATAACCCACCTGAACAGGCAGAAGATCAAAGACGTAGTATTTCCTTTTCGACCTATGACTTGGTATGCTAAAGAGTAATTGAATAACAAACTGGGCCTGCTGGACATGTTGGGGAGGAGATAAATACTGGAGAAGTTAGGGTATGGATAGAGATTGAGATTTTGAGGGGGGGGGGGGGGGTCGAGGGTCCTGCTGGGTTAGAGATTTGGATGCTGCTCATGATTGACAACGGGGACTGTAGATTGGATATATACTTCCTTTAACATATGTTACTTGATAAATGTCTTGTATGTCCAACACTGATCTGCAACTTGGGCTGTGGTCCAGACGTAAGATTATATTGTGTGATGCATGTTATGTTTATTACATGCAATGTCTGCATTGTTGATCCGGTGCCCTTGTCACAGATGGCATTATTTGTGAATTGCCAACATTATTATTCTTATGTCTTATTATGTTTTCTCATGCTTTATTATGTTATGTTATTTTTTCTTTATGTATGATCAAAATCAAATAAAAATATAGGTTTAAAAAAAAAAATAATAATGAAAAAAATAGAAGAATGGCATTTACTTTACTGTAACTTAGCGTAACATACATTTCTGAATGTTATATTACTCTGAAGCTATGATCCTCTAAATCATTGTGATTATTAATTAAAAATAAACAAAAAAAGTGGGACATCTCTTCACGCCAGCATACCTCCAGGACCAGCTTGTGTTCCAGCAGGGGGGTCTGTGTTAAAGGGCACACTAGACATCTGAGTGAAAGACATAAAATATAAAACAGCTAAAGCAGTTGACAATTGTGATGATGAATGTGACAAACATTTAGTAATAGTGGTAAATCAAAGATGCAAGCAAAAAGGTTTCATACCCTTGGTATTATATATCTGTATATGTTCTTATGCCCTTATTGAATTTTTGTGGTGCACAGGATATAATGCATCTTCAATAGTATATTTTGGACCATTGTTATGAAAATACTTTCTCTATATGACTGTAATAATTGTTCCCAGATATAAACTCTTAGCCCTCATGTAGCTGTGTGCACGGTCCGTGATAACGGCACGGAAGGCCCGAAGAGTGTCAGCAATGCTCATAGGATAGAACGTGCCCTATCTTATCTGCAATTGTGGAGAGTATACGGACGCAAATGCATGGACGTGTGCATGGGGCCTTAATGGGGTATGGGTGAAGGGAGGGGGGAGTTGGGTGCAGAAAACGTGGCTTTTCTGCAAAAAACATAAATGTAATAAAAAATACTTGATTAAAAAGAACTTTCATAGGTTTAAGATTAAAAAGAATTTTCATAGGTTTAAGAATATAAGCTCAGTGATGGGTGTACTGAGTGTAATAAAGCTAGACCAAAGGCAATGAGTAATACTGAGTAGAATAATGATAAATCTTGACCTGTTTTGCAGTGGAGCGCTCTATAGTAACCTCAGTTTCATAGAAATATTCGATTATTTTAGGCTCTGTTCACATCTGCACTTGATTTCTGTTATTCTGTTCCGCCAGAGGAACAGCGTAACAGGAAAAAGTGCCGGTTCTGTCGCATAACGGACGCCAAAGGCGACCGGTGAAATTCATTGAATTAAATGTTGCCCCTAAAAATGTTTTACTATTATGATGTAACATTATTATCGTGAATAAAGAAGGGCCACAGAATACAACCAAGACTCACTGAGTAAAAAAAAGAATTTATGCAAATGAACTCTTGGATGCCGTGGGTCCCTCTTTATTTATATTCCGTGTTCACTAGGGAGCGCATTGCCCTATTTGACACTGTGCACCAAGAACATAATGAACACAGTGCTGTTTTTATCTCATTATTTCTAGACTCCTTATGTACATGGATGAAAAACAACATTCATTACACACCTCAGAATAAAGTATATTTTAGAATAGGCAATGCGCCAGATGAAAGGTTTCAGTAGATTTTATGCACTTGGCTAGAATTATAACATGAATTATAAACATCTCTCACCTATAAAAACATGTTGCCCTTAAAGGAAATGTATCGTCAGAATAAGACCTATTGTTTAAATCATGTTTTATGGTAAACGTTTTTGTTTTTTTCTGGTGGCGATATCATTATCTGCAGTATATTAACCCCTTAATGACCAGCCTATTTTGGACCATAATGACCAAGCTATTTTTTACGTTTTTCAATCGTCGCATTCCAAGAGCTATAACTCTTTCATTTTTGCGTCGAGATAGCTGTATAAGGTCTTGTTTTTTGCGGGACAAGTTGTATTTTTTAATAGCACCATTTTTAGGTACATATTATTTATTGATTAACTTTTATTAACTTTTTTTTGGGGGGGGGAATAGAAAAAAATCTGAAATTTCGCCACTCTTTTTTGCGTCCTAAATCTACGCCGTTTACCATGTGGTATAAATAACACAATAACTTTATTCAGCGGGTTGTTACGATTGCAACGATACCAAATTTGTATCGTTTTTGTATGTTTTACTACTTTTACACAGTAAAAACGCTTTTTTTTCTAAATTATTTGTTTTTGTGTCTCCATATTTGAAGAGCCGTAACGTTTTTATTTTTTCGCCGATGCGGTTGTATGAGGGCTTTTTTTTTGCGGGAAGACTTGTAGTTTTTATTGGTACCATTTTGGAGTAGATGCAACTTTTTGATCACTTTTTATCAAATTTTTTTAAAGTCAGTATTCACAGAAAACAGCAATTTTTCCATAGTTTTTTATTAATTTTTTTACGGCGTTCACCATGCGGGTTAAATAATGTAATAGATTTATAGTCGGGGTCGTTACGGACGCGGCGATACCAAATATGTGTAACTTTTTAACTTTATTTTGTTTTTTTAATAGTAAAGCATTGTGTAAGGGGAAAAGCTGGGTTTTTCATTTTTTTTCAATTTTTTTTTTAAATTAACTTTATTAAACTTTTTTACTAGTCCCATTAGGGGACTATAATATGCGATTCTGCGATCGCATTTATAATACACTGCAATACTTTTGTATTGCAGTGTATTATGCCTGTCCGTTTAAAACGGACAGGCATCTGCTAGGTCATGCCAGAGGCATGACCTAGCAAGCATACACTACAGGCAGACCTGGGGGCCTTTATTAGGCCCCCGGCTGCCATCGCAGACACAGACACTCGGCGATTGTATCGCCGGGTGTCGGTGGGAGAGAGAGGGAGCTCCCTCCCTCTCTCCAAAACCACTCAGATGCGGTGCTCGCTATTGAGCACCGCATCTGAGGGGTTAAACGTGTGAGATCTATACTAATATCGATCTCACACGGCAGAGCAGGGACGCTCCCAGCCCTCAGCTGCCTCTAGCAGCTGAGAGCAGGGAGATTTGACAGCTCCCTGCTCTGTAAACTTATTCCGATGCCGCGACGTAAAAAGTCTATGGCATCGGAATAAGGCCCGTTAGTGACCGACGTAGAAACACGATGGGCCGGTCACTAACGGGTTAAAAAATAATCCTGAAACATTCACGTTTTCACACTGGGCTTCATAATAGACTGATGATAATGAGATACAGAACAGAATAGTCAAAGGCAAGATTACAATGAAAGGTAACACCTCTATGTTACAGTTGGATTCAGATAATGCAGGATCATACCATTGACAATAGGTATTGGGGACAGATACCCCCCACACTGACATCTGGACAGGTTACAGAGCATGCACACAAAACTCCTATACAAGTCAATGAGTCATATCCAGACTACTGCTTTAATATGTTTATGTGGCTGCTTTAAAGTAGATCACTAAAACGCAGCTCAGAGCAAAGGAGCAACTCAGAAAGTAAAATCAGAAAAAAAAACAGATTAGAAAAAAATAATATATTTCCGTATCTGGTTTATTAATAAAAAAAATCTAAGCGATACCTTAGGTTTAATTAAGGACTTCATGTCATTGATGCTGGTCGAATCATTATTTAAAACTATGTAGTTCGGCCCCATGCACACGAACGTAAAAACGTCCGTAATTATGGGCCCATAGACTTCTATTGGCCACGGGTACCTTCCCGTTTGCTTACGGGAAGGTGCCTGGGCCGTTGAAAAATATGGAACATGTCCTATTTCAGGGCGTAATTACGGGAGCGTTGCTAGGCGACGTCAGGAGATAGTCACTGTCCAGGGTTCTGAAAGAGTTAACTGATCGGCAGTAACTCTTTCAGCACCCGGGAAAGGGACTACAGCTGTAGTTAATATGATTAGACGAGAAGTCTCACAGGACATATACGTATCAAGGTGGGAGACAAATCTCAACCACCCATACAGATAATTAGAGATAAAGACTCTAACAATAGATAATATAAACTAGAGAAAAGAAGAGTCCATACATATCATAGTATGAAAAAATGGAACATCTTTATTGATAACATTAAATACAAAAAATAACAAAAACAGAGAATCTAAAATAAATCCTTGTCTGGATCACCAATATATACATTGATTACAGTATATATATATACACATTACGCTTGTAGTATGTAAGATTAATATAGCTCAATGTAACTCCAGCACGGGGTGCATCTATATTAGTAGTTTAAAGTACAAGTGGTACAAAAGACAGAGTATACAAAACTCAAGAGTCAAAACCTGTAATTACTTAAGACTAGTGCCTTTGAAAAACGGCATAAAGCTAGAATAGGTCTAACAGATGCACTTACCCATGTATGGGAGATTAGTGTGACCCAAGGTGTGGAAGAGCGCCCCTTTATGCCGTTTTTCAAAGGCACTAGTCACTTTAAGTAATTACAGGTTTTGTACTTTAAACTACTAATATAGATGCACCCCGTGCTGGAGTTACATTGAGCTATATTAATCTTACATACTACAAGCGTAATGTATATATATACTGTAATCAATGTATATATTGATGATCCAGACAAGGATTTATTTTAGATTCTCTGTTTTTGTTATTTTTTGTATTTAATGTTATCAATAAAGATGTTCAATTTTTTCATACTTTGATATGTATTGACTCTTCTTTTCTCTAGTTTATATTAGCTGTAGTTAATAGTATTAAAAGTTAACTTACCCAGAACTCCCTGCTTCTTCCTCCAGTCAGGCCTCCCGGGATAACGTTTCATCCCATGTGACCGCTCCAGCCAATCAAAGGCTGCAGCGGTCACATGGACTGCCGCGTCATCCAGGGAGGTCGGACTGGATGTCAAAAGAGGGACGCGTCACCAAGACAACGGTACGTATGAACTTCTTTTACTTTCATTCGCTGCGGAAACTCTGCCCGAAAGGGCTGCCCCTTCTCTCTATCCAGCACTGATAGAGAGAAGGGGCTGCCGATTAGTGCAGAGAAAATGGGTCCGTAAAATACGGGTGGAATACTGGTGACAACGGACCCCCCCTTTTACGGGCACGGGTCCGTAAATACTGGTGGAATATGGGTCGATATGTGTGACAAAGGACCCATATTTACGGGAGGAAAAAAATCAGTTTGTGTGCATGGGGCCTTACACATGGAAAATATTACTGTAAATGCTCAGGCACACTCCCTGCACTCCGAGTTATGCGTCTGATTTATTCATGAGCCCACAGGCTGCCTGCCTTCTCCTGCCCTCTTGCGGCTGACTGACACCATCCTCTTAGGCCTCATGCACACGACCGTAAAAACTCCCGTTATTACGGGTCGTAATTACGACCCGTGATAACGGGCTCATAGACTTCTATTGGCCACGGGTACCTTCCCGTTTTCTTACGGGAAGGTGCCCGTGCCGTTAAAAAAGATAGAACATGTCCTTTTTCAGGCCGTAATAACGGCACGGACAGTCCATAGAAGTCTATGGAGCTCCCGTAATGACGGGTGGCTACATGTGTGCACCCGTCATTACGGCAGCGTTGCTAAGCGACGTCAGTAAATAGTCATTGTCCAGGGAGCTGAAAGAGTTAACTGATCGGCAGTAACTCTTTCAGCACCCTGGACAGTGACTACCGATCAGAATAAAGAGCAACCTGTAAAAAATAAAAATAAAAGACGTTCATACTTACCGAGAACTTCCTGCTTCCTCCAGTCCGGTCTCCCGGCCGTTGCCTTGGTGACGCGTCCCTCTCGACATCCGGCCCGACGTCCTGGCCGTCCCTGGATGACGTTTCAGCCCATGTGACCGCTGCAGCCAATCACAGGTCAATCACAGGCTGCAGCGGTCACATGGACTGCCGCGTCATCCAGGGATGTCGGGCTGGATGTGAAGAGAGGGACGCGTCACCAAGACAACGGCCGGGTAAGTATGAATTTCTTTAACTTTTATTACAGAAAGGGCTGTCCCTTCTCTCTATCCTGCACTGATAGAGAGAAGGGGCTGCCGATTAGTGCAGTGCTATTTTGCCGCCAAAAACGTGCCCGTAAATACGGGTGGAATACGGGTGACACCGGACCCATATTTACGGGCACGGGTCCGTAAATACTGGTGCAAAACGGGTCGAATACGTGTGACACCGGACCCGTATTTACGCCAGTATTTACGGGTGGGAAAAAATACGGTCGTGTGCATGAGGCCTTATACTGTATATATTGATAGCAGACATATTTTGGAAACGTTCTGCCAATGGTAGTGGCATAGCATGTACCGCAGGTGAGGAATTAAAGAGGACCGGTCACCTCTCCTGATATGGAAAAAAAAACAGCAGCGGAGCAGCAGATGTTGAAAATATAATGGGTGAACGCCTCACAGGAACCTGATCCAGGGTCCCACAATAGAATCCAAACAAGAGAGACAAGGGAGCACTTCCAAAAATAAGGGGAATTTATTCACCCAACAATACAATGCAACGCTTCAGTCCAATATTGCATTGCTCGCGAAAGGTCCCGTTGGACTGAAACGTTGCATTATTTTTGGAAGTGCTGCTTTGTCTCTCTTGTTTAACCTCTCCTGATATGTGTGTTTTAGTAAATACTTGTATTCCCCATAAAATAATTCTGGAGCATCATTTCTTAGAACTCTGCGTTACTATTCTTCTTGTCAAAGGGGTGTGTAGAGAAATTGCACAATGCAGAGTTCACAGATAATATGTTCTAGCATCATTTTATGGGGAATACAATGATTTACTAAAACAGACATTTCAAAATTAGTTTTTTCCTCCCCACCTTCCAAAAGCCATAGAGTCTTTATTTTTCCGTCGATATAGTACTATGAGGGCTTGATTTTTGTGGGAAGAATTGTAGTTTTTCGTAGCATCATTTATTTTGCCATATAATGTACTAGGAAACGGGGGAAAAATTATTTGTGGGGTAAAAAAAATGAAAAAAAACAAAAAACAGCGATTCCTCCATGGTTTTTTGTGTGCCGTTTTTACGGATTTCACTGTGCAATTAAAACAACATGTTAACTTTATTCTGTGGGTCAATACGATTACGGCAATACCAAATATATATAGTTTTTTCTATATTTTACTACTTTTACAAGTAAAAACCTAAGTGTAAAAAAGAAAAATTATTTTGTGTCGCCAAATTCCAAGAGCCATAACTTTTTTATTTTTCCATCCATCAAGTGTTTTTTTTTTGTTTTTTTTGCGGGATAAGCTGTAGTTTTTAATAATACCATTTTGGTGTACATGCGACGGTTTGATCACTTTTTATTTCATTTTTTGTGGGAGATGAGGTGACCAAAAAATAGAGATTCTGGCGTTTACAACTTTTTTTTTTTTTACGGTGTTCACCGTGCGGGTTAAATAAGGATACATTGTAATAGTTCAGACTTTTACGGACGCGGCGATACAAATTATGTTTATTTATTTATTCTTTTACTATGCTCTAGGGGGAAAATGGGAAAAGGGTTGTTTTTTTAACTTTTAATATTAATAATTTTTTTTTTACACAAAAAAAAAACAACTTTAATTAACTCATTTTTACTTTTTTTATTAGTCCCCCTAGGGGACTTCAACCAGCGATCGTTAGATCGCTTTCACGATATACTGCAGGGCTTAATAGGTGCACAAAGATGGCGGACCTGGGGGACTTCATTAGGCCCCCAGGCAGCCATAGTAACCATCGACCCCCCACGATTGTGTTGCGGGGGGCGCGATGAGCTGTTAGAAAGAGGGGGGCGACCCCCTCTAACGATTTAAATGCTGCGGTCGCTATTGACCGCAGCATTTAACGAGTTAAACGAGCGGGATCGCGCTCGTTACTCTGAAGTGTCGGCTGTAACAAACAGCCGACACCGGCATCGTATGGAGCGGGTTCACTCCGTGAGCCCATTCCCTACTTCCCCTACCCGACTTTGGCGTATGGATACGTCAAATGTCGGGAAGGGGTTAAAGGTTTAAAATGTCAAGCAGTGGAATGATGAGCTTAGTTTTGTTTGATTAGATGTGAGGTAAGAACAGGTTTAGGGTTTATTATCCAAAAAATACTTTTTAACGTTTGCTTACTTGGAGAAGTGTCTGAAGACGAGAAATCTCCCAGTCTCGTAGATAGAATAAGCAGTGTCTAGGATGATGAGCATGGAGAGACATTCTGATGGTGCAGGTGGGGTGTATACATTTCTATGAAAGAATGATACATTAGTGTGAGACTTCATGCAAAGCATTAAAGGTTATGCACACCTTTGAAATCGTTTTTGTTTTATAAACATGTCTATCAGTGTGATTAGTGCAACTTTCAAAATAATTTTTATAAAAATGTTTTACTTTTAGAGACACAGCTGCTTTGTATTCTGTATACGGAGCAGCTCTATCGTGCGCCCTGAACCCGTCAGATACGCCGGACTGACGGGTTCAGTAAAAGCGGGTTCTGTGTATCTCGGTATGAACTTAGATGTGATAGATAGCAGCTCGATCCTGTGTGTCAGAGACACGTAGGACCTGCTTTCACTGAACCAGTCAGTCCGGCGTACCTGACGGATTCAGGTTTCAGCACTAGATACAGCTGCTCTGTATACAGAATACAAAGCAGCTGCATCTCAAAAAGTAAAAGTTATTTTTAATAAATTGTATTTTGAAAGTTGCACCTATCAAACTGATAGACATTTTTATTTAAAAATACAACAACAAAAAATATTTCAAAAGGTGTGCATAGCCTTTAAGTTTAGACTACTGTTGTGGTTTAACCCATCTTAATAGAAAACAACTATATAATAAACACACATAAAATGCAAATATATATGCTAGTATCATACAAGCTATTCTTATATATACGCATTCCATTTAAAAAAAAGTTTACTCAGTTGACATAGGACAAGGAGAAATCGCCTATATATATTATACTCATATTACTTGAATTGTTTCTGGTAGAAATATTTCAGTCAATAGGAAAGGGCAGGAGTGGTGGAATCAATTACCTACAACTGTTCTCTCTGGTATCATCAGAATACAATAGTGCCTGGTGCCATCAGTCAATGGAGAGAGAAGCTGGCACAATATGCTGATGGCCGTCTGTTTGACATAATAATAACATAAATAAAGGTGCCTTATTCTGCGGAAAGCACCGGAGAGGGCAGTCTTGAGGAATTTCATTACACAAATATCTCCAGTTTGTAAAAAGGGTGTGATAGATAATAGGGCTATATTAGAGAATTGCTGTATGTGCAGTATCTGCCAATACAATTGCAAACAAATTTGAAAATATTAACTTTTCTATAATATTGGACCCTATGGATAGGAAAAGGAATCTAAAAGGGTACAAACATTTTCATGTGACTGGAATTGCTTTTAGCGAATGAAAATTAGCATGTGGACAATTACGCAAACCACTTACATTTTTGGAGTGGAAAGTGTTGTAACATCCACTACAGAACTGATGGCGACACTGAGAGCAGATAAAATGCATACAACCTCCTCTTGCAAGAGCGTATGAAAATTTGCAGTGTGGACAAGCTGAGAAAAGGAGAAAACATACTAGTATTCATATTTTTTTAAGATAAAAATGCCAAAACTAAAAATACGCTGTTAAGTCGTATACTCACTGATCCCATTTTCCTGCAGGTAGACAGCCAGTCCCTGTGCCTGATATTCAGCATCATTTTCTCTCTTCCAATTTTGGAAATCTTCACAACTTAGGGCTCGATGCTGCTCCTCCCACTATATTATTAATAGAAAAGTCATAGCATTTAGAGTTTATAGAAAATAATCTATGAGGTCTAATAGATACGATACAAGAAGATAAGCAGTCTAAAGTTGCAAAACATACAGCATTCAGCCATAACATTAAAACCACCTGCCTAATATTGTAAAGGTCCCGCTATTGTCGCCAAAACAGCACTGACCCATCAAGGCATGAACTCCACAAGACCTCTCAAGGTGTTCTGTGGTATCTGGCACAAAGGCATTAACAGCAGATCTCTTGTACTGCAAGTTGCGAGGTGGGGCCTCAATGGAATGAACTTGTTCTTCCTGCACATTCCATATATGCCCGATCAGATTAAGATCTGAGGATTTTGGAGGCCAAAGTCAAGACCTTGAAGTCTTTGTCATGTTCCTCAAATAATTCCTGAACCATTTTTGCAGAGTGCATTAGACTGCTGAAAGAAACCATTGCCATTAGGGAATACCGCTGACCTGAAGGGTGTATTTGGTCTGCAACAATGTTAAGTTAGGTGGTACATTTAAGAAGTAACATTCACATGAATGCCAGGACCCAAAATTTCCCAGTAGAACACCGCTCAGAGAATCAAAATGCCTCTGCCAACTTGCCTCCTTTCCATAGTACATCCTGCACCCATCTCTTCCCCAGGTGAGGGTTGGATACGCACCTGGTCATCAACATGATGTAAAAAAACAAAAACAAAACATGATTCATCAGACTAGGCCACCTTCTTCCATTGCTGCATGGTCCAGTTTAGATGTTCACCTGCTCATTGTTGGTGCTTATGGTTGTGAACAGGGGTCAGCATCTAAATGGTCTGCAGTTACACAGGCCCATACGCAGCATGCTGTGATGCACTGTGTTCTGACACGTTTCTTTTATAGTCAGCAGTAACTTTTTTCAACAATTTGTGCAACAGTAGCTATTCTATGGAAGCATAACAGACAGGCCAGTCTCCCCACGTTCATCAATGAGCCTTGGGCGCCTATGACCCTGTCGCTGATTGACTGGTTGTCCTTTATTAGACCAGTTTTGGTAGGTATGAACCACTGCATACCAGGAACACCTTGCAAGACTTGGCATTTTGGAGGTGCTCAGACCCAATTTGGCCCTTGTCAAATTTACATAGATCCTTACTCTTGACGATTTTCCTGCTTTTAACAAATCAACTGCCAGAACAGGCTTTTTACTTGTTTCTAAATATATCCCACCCCTTAACAAATACCATTCTAACAAGATGATCAATGTGATTTACTTCACCCATCACTGGTTTAAGGCTACATTCATCCATAGTGGAATTGCTGCAGACATTTTTGTTCGGATTTGTGGACGGAAAATTTGCAGCGGAATACACTAGCAGCAATGTGTGTGAGATTTCAACAAATCTCACTTACCGCTGCAGAAATTTTCCACATGAATATTGACCTGCGATGCAGATTTTTTTAATCTGCAGAATGTCAATCTCTGCTGCAGAAAGAGCAAGGATTTGTTGTAGATTTTCCCCATGGACTTCAAAGGGAAGTGAAAATCTGCAAGCAAATCCTTGGGTTGTGGAGTTTGCTGCAGATAACCTGCGGATCAGCTGCAAAATCTGCAAATACTTTTCTCGTCCAGTACACAGACTGTGGGTAAATTAAGTCAAAATGATAGAGGAGAATCCCTCTAATTGACAACCATGAAAACCTTGAATAAACAAATGGGTGTCCCCAATGCACTGGACAAGAAAATAATTTTACAGTGAGTACTCAAAAAAATCCTGTTTTCTCGTCCGTTACATTGGGGGCACAGACCATGGGACGTCCTAAAGCAGTCCCCATGGGCGGGAAAAGAAAGAAAGGACATGGTCATCCATTTCACAGATGCCTGCAAGACCTTGCGTCCAAGGTAAGTGTCTGCAGAAGCGAAAGTGAGCCGCTGATAGAAATTGACATAAGTGTGCAAGGAACAACCCGTAGCCGCCTTGCACACCTGAAGAGAAGCTTGATTGTGCGGAGTCCAGAAACCCCCAACCCCTCTAGTAGAGAGTGGGACATGATCCGAAAAGAGGGTACTTTACCCCAAACTCGGTAAGCCTTGAGAATATTTATCCAAATTCATCAAGCGATATTGGCCTTAGAGGCCGTCAACCCCTTCCTGGGACCCTCCTGGTGGATAAACAGTGAATCCGACCTCCGGAAGGAAGCAGTTATAGGAACGTAAGCCTGCAAGACGTGGAAAACATACAGGTTGTGGAGAGAATGCTCATTTGGATAACTGTAAGTCGGATAAAAGGACGGCAGAACGTCATCGTTTAGGTGAAAGTACGACCTTAGGAAAAAATGCAGGCCACTGTAAGAGCCAGGAATGTAGAGCCGTATGACAAGGTCTCCAGTTCAGAGACCCTTTAGATGGAGGCCACTCCTACCAGAAAAACCACCTTACATGAGAACGGAGCAGATTTCAGAACCTCCAAGACCAAGTTGAGATCCCATGAAGGAATCGGAGGATGACAAGGAGGAGCCGCGCGAGCAACCCCCTGTAGAAAGGGCTTGATGTCAGACTTAGAGGCCAACGGGCGACTAAACAAGATAGAAAGTGCCATCACTTGTCCCTTAAGGGAGCTATGGGCCAAACCCTGATCCAGGCCACCCTAGAGGAAGGAATGAACTCTGGAGAGAGAAAATCGCAAAGGTGGGAGATTGTGCTCCTCTCCTGAACGAAGGTAAGCCTTCCAGGTACGATGATAAATGTGGGCTGAGAAAGGCTTTCGAGCCTTGGGTATGGTAACAAAATCCCTCACCAACAAACCGCAAACCCTCAGAACGGTGGCCTCAACAGCTGCAACGTCCCTGGGAGAGGAGGTTGGCTCAGTGTCACGAAGGGTCTGTGGACCCACTGGGCCGTACCGCCTTGGCGGTAAGGCAGCTGGCCAACAGGGAGCAGGTGAGAGTCTATAGTTCTATAGGTACCTGTGGCAGCTCAGACAGCAGCAGGGCAGGCTCGGATGGGACTAGGTAGCAGGCGGACGTCAGGCGAGGTGAAGCAGGTCAGACGTGGATGCAGCACAGCACGACTTTGGCACAGCTCGGTGCTAGACCAGGAATGTATGGATTGCTAGGAACAGGAACTGGAAACAGGTATAGGAACAGGAACTGGAAACAGGTATAGGTACAGGGACTGGAACAGGAAACTCACTAGGAGGCCATCACATAGACAAACTAGGGAACACAACAATGCTCAGGTATAGAACTAGGGGACTGGACCCCTCTTATAGTCCAGGGTACTCACGGGTCAAAGTTCATCAACGAGGTCCGGTGCGCGCGCTGCCCCTTTAAGATCTGGCTGAGATGAGAGGACGCGAGCGCTGGCGTCTCCTGAGGAGGCGGCTGGGGCCAGCGCTTGCCGACTCGTGGCTGCGGCTGGAGTCCTTTCGGCCTTGAGCTGTCGGAGGAGCCGAGGCAGGAGAGACGTTGGGGGGGGGGGGAAGCAGTACAGGAGCCTGAAGCAGGTCTATGGAGCAACGAGAGGGTCCATGGCTGAGGCCACCGGATTCTGGGCTTGGGAGATGAAGCAGGGAACCTTGACACTAAGGTCCACAACCGGCCTGCCCCATTTGGTGCAAATTTAGTTGACGACCTCCCGGTAGACGGACCACTCCTCAGAGTTCCACCCGTTCGCGACTTACCGTAGGTGTCGCAAACCAGTTGTTGAATCCTGGAATGTGTACAGCTTAGAGTGGGAACGTGACGGTCCGTCCAAGTGAGAATCTTCACAGCTTCGGTCATCACTGCTGCACTTCGAGTCCTGCTTTGGTGATTGAGATAAGCAACAGCCAAAATATTGTCCGTTTGGACTCACACAGGATGGCCGGACAGGAGCGATGTCCAGTGCAGCAGACAAAGGAAGATGGCTCTCAATTCCAGCCGGTTGATGGGAAGAGATAATTCCTATGGCGACCACAGCCCCTGAGTCCTGAGGTTCTGAAATGTTCCTCCCCACCCCTTGAGACTTGCATCTGTGGAAAAAGGTTTGCCAGTTCAGCGGAAGGAAGTGACCGCATGGAACAGCCGTGGAGGAGAACCCCCACTAGAGGGTTCAACGAACAGAAAGAGGAAGAAAGATACGGTGATCCAAGGATTCCGGAGAACAGAAGAAATTTGCATCCTCCATGGGTAAAGTAGTATTTTTGGCCACGCAGGAAAATGAGGGGGGGGGGGATCTACCGACGGAAAAACTTATCCCACTTGTAAGAGACCACTTCCTGAAGGGGATACATAACGTCCAACCAGCTAAAGTGAGTGAACTTCTTGTCCAGGTGCTTCCATTCCTTGGAAACTTTGCCGTCAAGCTCAGATTGAGCTGGAAAGATCTTCTCGGACCGCTGAGGTTGAAGGAAGAAAACCAAACCAGATGAAGGCACTGCATCAGTGACCTGTAAAGCGTCACAGAGCGCCTTAATGAGCACTTCAACAGAAGTGAACAGTTTGGAAGATCCCTTATCATTCTGATTCAATTTGGAAACAGAAATGTAAGGCAGAAGAGGCCATTGAAAGTGAAGTTAGTCAAACGGACCTGGCCTGTGTTTGGGGTTTGCCACGTGGGGAAGATGTGGACGGAGAGTCCAGAGGTGGCTGGTCAGAAAGGCAAACCATCATGAACTGGGTGATGTCCGCAAGGTTACCAATGGTCCTAGAAAAAATTGCCCACAATGCCGGGCGTGGGCAACACAGGGGGTGGCGGGAGTGAAGGAGCTACAGACGTTGGGCCAGAAGGCCGGCATGCATCACACAGGAAAGCAGGCTGACCACAGAAAAATTAGAATTTAGAGCAGGTATAATAGACTGTGATGGTTGTCTGGCGAGAAGGCTCTCCCCTAGGGTCAGACATTGTGGTAGAAGTGAGAAGGCCAATGAGTCCACTCAGGTACTGCACAGAAAAGCAATTACTCCACCCTAGGAAAGGAGGTAATGGCTGGTAAGGTCTGCTAGGGAAAAGAGTCCTACAGTGAGTAAAAAAACGCTCAAAGACTGAGGGCTAGGGCACATGTAGTGAGAAAAAGAGGCCAAGGGCCGATCCTACCCAGTTCCAGGAATATATACGCTGTCCTAAATGCAAAGGAAAGTAAGACTCAGACAGGAGGTTCTGTGTCCCCAGCAGCGTCTGTCCGAGTGAATGAGAGACAGAGCAGGGAAGATAGGCTGTAGCGCTATTAGATGAGCGGAGGACCTGCCCACCCACCTTATACACACACACTGCCGCAGGATGGGGCTGCTGACACTATCCAGGAGAAAATGGCACCACCGCCTTCCCAGCGCTACCGTACCAACGTGTCCCTAGTCTCCCGGCATGTCTCTGTATACCCAGTGCTCCAGTGATGACGTGTCGTGACATAAACGCTGCAGCGGTCACATATACCGAAATGTCATTGCAGGAGCCCTGGTGTATAGAGACATGGGGGGGGGGGGGGCACAGGGACACACAGCCATGGGAGCGCCAGGGGAGGTAAATATAGTGCAGATTTTCTGGTTTCCCTGCGAATTCTGGGTCAGATTTGCTGCAGCATTTTCAGCATCAATTCCGACACCCTCAATGTTATAGCTGATCAGTGTATATCTGGATAGGTTACATTGTCCTGGCAACAGATAGCACACTTGGGGCATCAATTTTATAGGTTATTTTCACAAATTACCCTTCTTATCTTAGCGTGTTTCCATTGCAGTCTATCTCAATTTCACTAGCTCATACTTCTGTGCTCTAATACTTACTGGTCGTTTGCATTTCCTGCAAAAGCTGCAATTACACTGAATACACTTTACATCAAGTTGATCACGTTCATAGATAAATCCAAATGAGCACTAAAAGGAAACAGGAAAAAAAAGAGCATATTTTAGATTATACAAAACTATTTAAAAAGGGGCTGTCCACTTTTAATTTGCTTTATTAATATAGGAAATCCTTACGATTTCTAATATAAACGTATTTAAAATTCAGATCACATACCTTTCTTATATCAGTGTATAATAATAGGTTATTGAGAAGCAGAAGTTATACTTCCAGAAACATCTCATCATGTCTGTCAGTGTCTGTGAGGAGCAGCTCTTACATACTTTTCCCCTGTCTCCTCTGTGTGTTGTTTTTATTTCTTAATATTTAACTTTATTAACAACATGACAACATCTCATAGAGACAGGCAGCCATTTTATAAATCATCTAGAGACCGTAAATTCAGGCACAGTGAAGTAGCTGTTCATCATTATTTAACCATTAGACCTAGTCACTTAGCCCATGGATGTGTCCTCTATGTGACCCCCAACACATGTATGTCAGGTAACCTTGCTGCTAAGCGAATACTAGGGGTCACATGATGTGTGTCGGGGGGGGGGGGAGGCGGGAGTTACACGACGGACGTCATCTTTAGTCATACTCAGTTAGGCCTCATGCAGACGAACGTATTTTTTTCCTTTCGTAAACACTGGCGTAAATACGGGTCCTTGGTCACACGTATTCGACCCGTATTGCACCAGTATTTACGGACCCGTGCCCGTAAATACAGGTCCGGTGTCACCAGTATTCCATCCCTATTTACGGGCACGTTTTCACTGCAAAATTGCACTGCACTAATCGACAGCCCCTTCTCTCTATCAGTGCAGGATAGAGAGCAGGGACAGCCCTTTCCGCAGTAAAAGTAAAATAAATTCATACTTACCCGGCCGTTGTCTTGGTGACGCGTCCCTCTTTCGACATCCAGCCCGACCTCCCTGGATGACGCGTCAGGCCATGAGACCGCTGCAGCCTGTGATTGGCTGCAGCGGTCACATGGGCTGAAACGTCATCCAAGGAGGCCGGACTGGAGGAAGTAGCAGGGAGTTCTGGGTAAGTATGAACGTCTTTTTTTTTTTTTTTTACAGGTTGATCTATATTGTGATCGGTAGTTTCTGTCCAGGGTACTGAAAGAGTTACTGCCGATCGTTTCAGCACCCTGTACAGTGACTATCCCCTGACGTCGCCTAGCAACGCTCCCGTAATTGCGGGTGCACACACGTAGTCACCCGTAATTACGGGAGCCCCATAGACTTCTATGGGCCTGCCCGTGCTGTAATTACGGCCTAAAATAGGACATGTTCTATATTTTTCAACGGCACGGGCACCTTCCCGTAAGCATACGGGGAGGTACCCGTGGCCAATAGAAGTCCATGGGCTCGTAAAAACGTGCCGTAATTACGGCCGTTTTTACGTTCGTGTGCATGGGGCCTTAGCCCGTGGATCCATTACATAGGACTAATCTGTGGGCTATACCATCTTACTGTGATAGGGGCCTCATAATATAAAAATGTATGCGATTTCTACATGTATATTAGAAAACTGTATAATTCCCTATTCCACAAATAAATAAATAAAAAAAACTTGACAACCCCTTTAACTAGTTACATTTTTTTGGGGCACTTTTGTGTAGTTCTTTGTTTTTTAAAGAGATTATTGCCTCTGGCAAGGGCTAATAGGTGTGGAAACATGGAAGAACTGGGGGCCATTGTTATGCCCTCAGCTGCCATATCAACCCCCAATTGCGTCGCAGGGAGGAGATGTACTGACAGAGGGTACCCCCTCCCTCTCTCTAACTACTTAGATCATACAGTCAACATTGGCATGGCATCTAAGGGGTTAAAACACCAGGATCGTCATTACCTCCGATCCCGGCCAGTAGAACAAAGTGTATAGTACAGCCGGCCCCCGCAAGTAATGGTGCAGATACAGCTCCTGTGCCCGATCTGTCACCATGACGTACATTTACATGATGGAGTGGGAAAAGTGCAATTCCAATTACGTAAATGTACGTTATAGGGCGAGAAGGTATTAATAAATATGGGCCTATGTGACTAGGACTGTCCTTTTGACATACATAAATAAAATACTTTATTATGTATTTACATAATTAAAACATACAATGAACACTAAAAGGATGTCGCACACACTAAATGACGTAGCAGCCTTAGTATAGTTACCTTGCACTGTGATTGTGACTGATTTAGGCACCTATTTGTCCTCGCTGCTACCACATTTAGTGTTATAGATTGATAGGTATTACCCTCATACAATTTTATATATAATATGTTGGAGCAATGAGATTCACACTAGGTGTACACCACCGATTTATGATATATGTATAGTAACAGGAAAGGGAAAGAGGAAAGTAGTGTGATCAAATAACACTGTGTGCTGCATCGAGGAGAGACTTTCAGAATGAAACGCGCGTCGGGTGTTTTACTATCAACAATGTTTCATGCTCTAACACTAACTCCGTTATTTGAGACACTAGTCTCCAACTAACAACTGTGGCAGAATATCTGCTAAGAGACAGGGACTCCTCTATGCCTCTATCACTGAAGCTGCACATAGAACGTGCGCTCAGTCAATTATAGCAGCTCAAACGAAGGGACCGGGCTGCTCTGGACGTGCTGATTAGCACCCAGACAGCTGATCCCGGCATACAGGCTTCAACTCCCTGGTCGTTGGTCACGAACGGCACTGTCTATTGTGTGCCGTAATGATCAACGAGCAGCTTCAAAGACCGCAGAGACTGTCATTTCAACAGTCTCTTGTTGACACTGTACACACAGTGTGTGCCTAGGGAACCGCAGCAGCCTGCAGTGGGGGACCGTGCTGAGCTGTACTGGATGTGCTGTTAGCACCCAGACAGCCGATCCGGGCTCAACACTGTAAACTCCCTTTCTGATCACGAACGGCACTACTCCCTGTATGCCGTAGTGATCAACTAGAAGCTCCACAGGAATGCAGAGACTGTCATTCTGAAAGTCTCTCCTCGATGCAGCACACAGTGTGTGCCCAGTGAGCCGTAGCAGCCTACAGTGAGAGTCCGTGCTACGCTGTACTGGACGTGCTGACAGCACCCAGACAGCTGATCTCGGCTCTACTCTGTAGATTACACTGGTTCTTTATTCACAAACGGCACTTTTGTTTTTGAGCCGTGTGACCATTGAGCCGCTACGTAGAGACTGCTGATTTAGCAGTCTCTCCATCTAGGCTGCACACACATTCTGTGCTCAGTGAGCTGCATTAGCCCACAAACAGGGACCGTGTTTAGCTGCACTGGACGTGCTAACAAGCACCCAGACAGCTTATCCCGGCTTTTTGCCGTGTACTCTCTCTCATTTGACCGTGCTCAGCATTGTACATTGTATGCTGATCTGGTCTATGTGCAACTTGACAGACACGCAGTGACTGTCACTTTACTAGGTTCCTCCATCGCTGGGCTAACATTACAGCCCGATGAAGGAACCTTCAGCACAGCATTATAGAGAATTGTGTACCACTACAACCAACTCAAGTTAATGCTCTAGCAGTGTAATTTCCACAACACTTTGCTTCAGCATATACAACTGTGGGCTAATCAATATATCAATATACATCTAAGATTTAGGCTACTTGTCCCATTACTCGCATATTTCCCCAACGGAGTAAGAATAATTAAGACATTTATTTGTCTATAGTGTCAAGTGAGGGGTCATTGGCACTACAAATTTTCAGCTAACATTGTTATTTTAACTATTTACTAATAAAGAATTTATTATTTTCAATATTATTTGATCACACTACTTTCCTCTTTCCCTTTCCTGTTACTATACATATACCACATTTAGTGCGTGCAATCCTTGTAGTGTTCATTGTATGTTTTAATAATGTAACTAATAAATGTATGTGATAATGTAACTAATAAATGTATGTGATAATGTAACTAATAAATGTATGTGATTTTTAATACACAACATGTGGAGTGTGAACCTTTATGTAGGTTAGAACTTTGTAGTATTTTATCCACATACGGTGCATTTTTGAGTGAGCCCCCTTTTTGTTATACATAAATAAGACCTCAATTATAAAATAAAATATAAATATATTATATCCCCATACTCATATTTTCTGAAAGTAGATACCTGGCACACTGGGAAAATCCCACCCTATACTTTAAACTCATGGACACCTTCATGCAATTTTGCATCAAACATAATGTTATGTAAAAAAAATTGATAAAAACTATGGTTTGTGGCTAAAAGTCTGGCCCAGGAGAGCTCGAGACTGTAGGCTGCAATATTGAAGCCACAGTCAAAATAAATTATTTTGGGTTTACTCACGTGTGTGCACCAAAGAAACTTCGGATCTTTCATCAGTGTCCTCTCGGTCAGCTTTTTATGGAACAAATTATATGCATCCTCCTCAAGAGTGTCCCGTAACTGAAAAGCGCCATAGAAAATCTAATTAATACGCACCTGTTAAACATCAGAAATAGTGATCTAGAAGGTAGTTACTTGAGGAATTCCGAAATAAAAAACACATTGAATGTGAATGTACTTTAATAAATAAAAATAAAGTTTACATACAAAATTTGTTAAAACCATATATTGAAAGCAAAACAGTTCCTGCAACATAGATATTGTATTCAGGGTTTTCTTGCCTTAGATTTCATTTTTAGGCCTCATCACACGAGCATATACGATTCACACATGTGAAAAACACGCGTGAATCGGGTCCGTGTGTGTTGCGTTATGCCTCAGTGTGCTTTGCGAGGGGCATGCGTTATTGACGCACTCGCACATTTTTTAAAATAATTTTCAACTGAATTGATGCGCTAATCACGCACCGCACACGCATGTGTCTAAGACAATACCCATCGCCACCAACGTCACATAGGGAGGTGGCAGTGATGCCACCTCTAGGAGCGCTCTGATTGATCGGTCATTACAGACCGACCAATCAGAGCACTGGGGAGTGTTGTGAACATCGATACCGCCACCATTCCAGTTTGAGGCAGCGTGCAGAGTGGTTGAGAGAGTGTCTGCTGTGGATTTCCTGGGATTTGTAGTGCGTCCTGCACTACTGTGTAAAAAATAAGAGCGCCCTTTTGCTACTTCTGTCTGATCACCAGTCTTTTTTTGTGATCAGACAGATTTTTTTTGGCCCTTTCCCTGTCCTTGGGCCTTTCCTCGTCCTTGGGCCTGTCCTCGTCCCTGTCCCAATCCACCCCCTCCCTGTTCCAATCCACCCCCTCCCTGTCCTAATCTACCCCACCTTTCCCACCCCACCCCTGTCCGAGTCCTGTGCCAACTGAGCGCTGATCAGTGACCAGCATCTGTGCTCAATTTTTGGCGCAGGATTTTTTTTTTTTTAATTTGCACCATCTCCCTGTGTGCGCTCTGCGGCCACGAAGTGCTGGTTAGTAACCGCCATCACTGATCAGCATCCGTGGGTTTTTTTTCCCCGCAGGTTCTTTCTTTGTGCCTTTTTTCACCCACACCAATTACCTGTGTGTGTCCTGCGACTGCTGAGCATTGATCAGTGACCGCCATCACTGATCGGCATTTGTGCTCAACTTTTGGTCCAGGAATTTTTTATTTTTGTCATTTTTTTCCAATTATAAATTTGCACCATCTGCCAGTGTGCACCCTGCGGCCACAGACTGCTGATTAGTTATCAGCATCTGTGGTAATTTGTTGACGCAGGTGTTTTTAGTTTTTTTTCACCCGCACCTTTCCATAGTGTGCGTCCTGCGCTGCGTGCTGATCAGTGACGCACATCACTGATCAGCATATTTTCTGGCGCAGGATTTTTCTTTCTAATACAATATAATATTTAAAATATAATAGTAGATCGGTGTAGCTAGTGAGTTAGGGTAGCATACGCCAGCGTTAGAAACGTTCATTTAGTTTTAGATCTAGATAGATATATCTAGCAACTTTTTTCTGCAGTTTTATTAGAAATTTACCGTAGTTCAGTTAGACTACAGTTTTTTTTAATAATAGATAGTCAGTTACTGACAGACGTTCAGTTGTTTTTTTACGGACGTTCGTCCCCAAAAATTTTAGAACCTAGTTTTACTGTAGAACGTTAGTTAGACTACAGGATTCCTTTTAGTAATAGATAGCGTCAGTTACTGACGGACGTTCAGTTGTTTTTTTCTAACTGACGATCGTACAGTAAATTCTATTCTTTTTTCTTTCCTTTTCTTTTCTTCTCTTCTTTCTTATCTTCTAATTTCTGTTCACTATACACGTGTAAAAACACTACACATACACACCCCCCATTGTAAAAATAAAAGTTGATTACACGTGTAAAAACACCACACAACCCCCTGTAATAAATCAAAATGTCTCAATCGTCCAGAAGGATGTATTCAGTCGAGGAGGCATACGCTATCATTGCCTCTGACACGGATTCGGCCAGCGTGGGAGACGAGGAATATGCCCCACTCCTTTTAGTTTCCTCTTCCTCCAGTGATGAGGACCCCCCCCCCCCCAAAGGCGACCCAGGAGAGCAGCTGAGGCAACCCCAATGATTGATCCCGTGTGGACTCCACTCCCTGAAAATTATGAGCCTCAAATTCCTGATTTTATAGGCAGCTCAGGAATTCAGTTTGAGACTGAAGGCCTCACAGAAATTGACTTTTTCAAGGTCTTTTTCTCTGAGGAGTTTGTTAATTTAATGGTGGCCCAGACGAATCTGTACGCCCAACAATTTTTAACCCAAAATCCCACTTCAACATTTGTTAGGTGGACCCCAGTAGATGCAGCGGAGATGATGACATTTTGGGGCCTTGTGCTGCATATGGGACTAGTGAGGAAGCCAGAGGTTAGGCAATACTGGAGTGCGGATATTTTGTACAACACCCCAATTTCCCGCATGGCCATGACCCGGACTCGCTTCGACGCGATTTTAAAATTCTTGCATTATAATGATAATGCACAGTGCCCGCCCCAGAACGACCCCACATTTAACAGTCTATTTAAAATCAGGCCACTCATTGATCATTTCTGCACCAAATTTTTACAAGTGTACACCCCCGGTAAATATATTTCTATAGACGAGTCCCTTGTTCATTTTAAGGGGAGGCTTAAATTCCGCCAATACCTGCCCAATAAGAGGGCAATGTATGGAATTAAATTGTACAAACTGTGTGAGAGTACATCTGGGTATACACACAGGTTTAGGGTTTACAAAGGGAAGGACTCTATTATTGAACCCCAAGAATGCCCCCCGTCCTGGGAGTTATTGGGAAAATAGTGTGGGATTTAATACACCCATTGCAGGACAAGGGTTATCACCTTGACGTGGATAACTTCTATACCAGCATCCCACTATTTAAGTGCCTTTCTGCCAGAAGTACTGTAGCATGCGGTACTGTGCGCAAAAATCAGAGAGGTCTCCCTAAAACACTGTTTAGCCAAAGCCTCAGAAGGGGTGAGAGCAGGGAACTATGCAGCGAGAACATGCTGTTCGTCAAATATAAGGACAAGAGGGATGTCCTTATATTGACCACAATTGATGGCATCGGCAGCACCCCTGTCCCTGAACGAGGTACCATCACAGTGACACAGAAGCCAAATTGCATCCTGGGCTACAATAAGTACATGGGCCGGGTTGATCTCTCTGATCAAGTACTGAAGCCTTATAGTGCCATGCGTAAAACAAAGGTGTGGTACAAAAAGCTGGCCGTGCACATTATACAGATGGCATTGTATAATGCTTACGTACTATCCCGATGTGCAGGCCGGACAGGGACATTCCTTAACTTTCAAGAGGTGGTGATCAAGGCACTTCTATTTAGGAACCAGGCAGGGGCGGGCACAAGCACATCTGCTGGTAGCGATACTCCACGTATTATACCAGGGCAACATTTCCCCAATGAAGTGCCCCAAATGGCAAAGAAGGGAAGGATACAAAAAAGGTGCAGAGTGTGTTCCAAAAGGGGAATAAGAAAAGACACTATTTACCACTGTGAAACCTGCCCTGAAAAACCAGGCCTGTGTATCAAGGATTGCTTCAAAGGGTACCATACATCCATAAATTAGTAATTTCATGCTTCATTAACCCCTTTATTATGCCAAAAGCAACATTGCGTCCACACACATATCCAGCTAAATCCTAGTTCCAAAAGTCAAATGGCGCTTCTGAGTCCTGTCGTGTGTCCAAACAGCGGTTTATGACCACATGTGGGGTACTGTTTTACTCGGGAACAATTTCTCCTTTAGTCCTCGTGGAAATGAGAAAAAAATTAGCTAAAGCTACATTTTCTTTGAAAAAATGTACATTTTCATTTTCACTGCCTACTTCCAAAAATTTCTGCAAAAAACCTGTGGGGTCAAAATGCTCACTACACCCCTAGATAATTTCCTCAAGGGGCGTAGTTTTCAAAATGGGGTCACTTGTGGGTGGTTTCCACTGTTTTGGCCCCTCAGGGGCTTTGCAAATGCGACATGGCCTTTGCTAACTATTCCTGCTAAATTTGAGCTCCAAAAGCCAAATGGCGCTCTTTCCATTCTGAGCCGTGCTGTGTGTCCAAACAGCCGTTTATGACCACATGTGGGGTATTGTTTTACTCGGGAGAAATTGCTTTACAAATTTTATGGAGCTTTTTCTTCTTTAGTCCTCGTGGAATTGAGAAAAAATTTGCTAAACCTACATTTTCTTTGAAAAAATGTAGATTTTCATTTTCACGGCCTACTTCCAATAATTTCTGCAAAAAACCTGTAGGGTCAAAATGCTCACTATACCCCTAGATAATTTCCTCAAGGTGTGTAGTTTCCAGAAAAGTGCCACTTGTGGGGGGTTTCCACTGTTTTGGCACCGCAAGTACCCTGCAAACTTGACATGGTGCCTAAAATATTTTCTAATAAAAAGGAGGCCCCAAAATCCACTAGGTGCTCCTTTACTTCTGAGGCCTGTGCTTCAGTCCATAAGCACACCAGGGCCACATGTGGGATATTTCCTAAATCTGCAGAACCTGGACAACAAATATTGAGTTGCGTTTCTCTGGTAAAACCTTCTGTGTTACAAAAAAAATGGATTAAAAATGAATTTCACCTCTACTTTGCTTTAATTCCTGTGAAACGTCTAAAGGGTTGATAAACTTTCTAAATGCTGTTTTGAATACTTCGAGGGGTGCAGTTTTTAAAATGGGGTGACTTGTGGGGATTTGTATTGTGTAGGCCCCTCAAAACCATTTCACAACTGAACTGGCCCCTGTAAAAATAGCCTTTTGAAATTTTCTTGAAAATGTGAGAAATTGCTGCTAAAGTTCTAAGCCTTATAACGTCCTAGAAAAATAAAAGGATGTTCAAAAAACGATGCCAATGTAAAAGTAGACATATGGGGGATGCTAGTTAGCAACAATTTTGTGTGTTATAACTGCCTGTCTTACAAGTAGATACATTTAAATTGAGAAAAAAGCAAATTCTTACAATTTTTCGCTAAATTTTGGTGTTTTTCACAATTAAATACTGAATGTATCGAGCAAATTTTGCCAGTAACAAAGTCCAATGTGTCACGAGAAAACAATCTCAGAATCGCTTGGATAGGTAAAAGCATTCCGACGTTATTACCACATAAAGTGAAACATGTCAGATTTGAAAAATGAGGCTCTGTCAGGAAGGTCAAAAGTGGCCAAAGCGGGAAGGGGTTAAAGGGTTTAGAAGTCATTTTTCACACTTTCAAGAAAATATCCAAAACCTATTTTTTTACTGAACAATTCAGAAGTGGCTTTAAGGGATCTATAAATCACCCCATTTTAAACATTGCACCCCTCGAAGTATTCAAAACAGCATTTTGGAAGTTTCTTAACCCTTCAGGCGTTTTATTTTTAACAATTAGTTTGTTCCTTGTACAAGTAGTAAAACATTTAAAAAAAACTATAGAAATTTTGTATCGCTGTCATCGTATTGACCGGTAGAATAAAGTTAACATGCTATTTTTACCGTACGGTGAAAGCGTAAAAGCAAAACCCCTCAAAATATTGAGGAATCGCTGTTTTTTTTCCTATTCCACCCCACAAATAATTTCCCAATACATTATATGGTACAATAAATGGTGCCGTGAAAAACTACAACTCGTCCCGTAAAAAAAAACAAGCCCTCGTTTGGCTTTATTGACGGAAAAATTTTAAAAAAGTTATGGCTTTTGGAAGGTGGGGGAAGAAAAAATGAAAACGAAAATCCAAAAGATGGCTGTTACGGGAAAGGGTTAAGGAGCAGCTTGGGGCTTCCTATTCATTAGGCTGTTTTCAAGGCACTATTAGGCTATGTTCACACGGAGTATTTTGGGGGAGGAATATCTGCCTCAAAGCTCCAAACGGAATTTTGAGGCAGATATTCCTCCCCCAAAATACTCCGTGTGAATAGCAATGATCGCGCCGTTTTTCGCCCGCGGCCATTGAGCGCCGCGGGCAGAAAACACGCTTTCTCCTGCCTCCCATTGAAGTCAATGGGAGGTCGGAGGCGGAAGCGCCCGAAGATAGGGCATGTCGCTTCTTTTTCCCGCGAGGCAGTTTTACTGCTCGCGGGAAAAAGACGCCGACGCCTCCCATTGAAATCAATGGGAGGCGTTCTCGGGCCGTTTCTGCCGAGTTTTGCGACGCGGTTTCCGCGTCAATAAACTCGGCAAAAGACCCCGTGTGAACATAGCCTAATAGGTTTGCAGAGGCCTTGAGCTGCTAAAACATAAGAGTCTCCCCCAATACAGCCTATTTTGCAGTGAGCATTTTGACCCCACAAGTTTTTCACAGATTTATTAGGATTGGGCAGTGAAAATGAAAAATTTTTTTTTCCAATAAGATATAGTTTTAGGTCAAAAAAAATTCAGTTTTCACAAGAAATAAAAGGAGAAAAAGCACCCCAACATTTGTACAGCAATTTCTCCAGATTACAGAAATACCACATATGTGGTCATAAACTGCTGTTTGGGTACACGGCAGTGCTTAGAAGGGAAGGAGCACCATTTGGCTTTTGTAGTGCAGATTTCATTGAATTGGTTTCTGGGCGCCATGTCACATTTGCAGAGCCCCTAAGGTACCAGTATAGTGGAAACCCCTGAGTGTTGTAGGGGAAACGACATAACAGTGGAAACCCCCAAGAAGTGACTACATTTTGTAAACTACACTCAACAAGGAATAGGAATGCAGTGAGCATGTTGACCCCACAGATGTTTTCCAGAAATTAGTGCACAGTTGCAGGGTGAAAATATAAATGTTTCCATAGATATGCCATTTCAGTGCCCGATATGCTGTGCCCAGCTTTTGCCACCATGAAAAGACCTCTCTCTAGGTATTATGCTGTGTTTCCTGGTTTTAGAAACCTACATGTGGCCCTAATCTTTTGCTTGGATATACAACAGGGCTCAGGAGTTAAAGGGAACCTGTCACCAGCATTTCACCTATTGAACTTTACTTATCCCTCACTGGCCGCTGCTATAAAAAGTTCATTGCCGTTATCCTCTCTCCTAAACTCTTCCTCCGACTTTAAATAATGGTCTGCAAACATATCGCGCCTTTTATCGTAATAATCCGGTGTCCCTTTGTGCGCACACACCAGAAGAAGACATCTATGCACAAGCGTGGGATTTTGTGTGCTGGGGGAAGGTGAGGAGCTGTCAATCAAAAGTAAGGAGGCGGGATAAACTCGGAAAGACTTGAGGAATGAAGATTTGACTTGAGGAATGAAGATTTGACTCTTTTCAAACGAAGATATGACTCTTTTATGCTCATTAGCATACTGTGTGGGAACACTAAAAAAACGGAATACTAAAGCTACAGAGTCGACTAAGACGACAATTACAGGTTATATAGAAATGATTTTTCACCCACTACCACCAGGTATTGCTGGTTTAATGAGGTGAAATGCTGGTGACAGGCTCCCTTTAAAGAGTACCATGCGGATGAGGCCTGATTTGGTGATTGGCCCAATATTGCAGAGGCTCTGAGGTCAAATAGTAAATTAAACCCCAAAGAAGTGACTCCATTTTGGATACAACACACCTCATAAATCAAGTGGTGTAGTGAGCATTTTGATGCCACAGGTGTTTTCAGAAATAAATGCGCTGCGGATGGACATTTTTCCACAGATATGCCATTTCAGTGCGCATTATGTTGTGCCCAGCTGGTGCAGGTTTAGACACACCCCATAAATTGTTAAGAGGGTTCTCCCGGGTATAGAAATGCCATATATGTAGACAAACTGCTTTTCGATCACACACACACTGCAGGGCTCAGTGGTGAAGGAGCGCCATTTGGAGCACGGATTTTGCTCGGTTGCAGTTTTGTTTGGGGTGTTACTGGTACTTCACTTTATAATGTGGGGGCAAATGTAAGCTGGAAGGAGTACATCAGGGCATAATCAGGTTGTATAATAATGGGGAAGATAAATAATAAAATTATCCATAGATGTGTGGTACACTTTAAAGCAATCCTTTATGCAAAGGCCAGTGTCGCAGTGATAAATCGTGTCTTTTCTAATCCTCCTTTTGGGTACATACTCTGCCCCTTTGTAGTTTGGAGAATTTTGCTGGGAAAGTGTTACCCTGGTACAATACAGGCAAGCTGGCTTCCAGCAGATGTGCTTGGGCCCTACCCTTCCTGGTTCCCAAATATTAGGGCCTTGACAACCACATCTTGAAACAGAAGGAATGTTCCCCTCTGGCCTGCACAACGGGATGTTTATTCATCCCCGAATTCCGGACGAAGGCATCTGCCGAAACGCGCGTCGGGACTGGCGTCTCCCCCATGCGGTTACATGAATCCGGGTACGTACCATCACTTTCCCTCATTTGTATGTGGCTGCTCTGCTATTAAGATCTAGGCTGTACTTTTTCTATATCAGCCTCAGCTATATTGCTCTGTGTTACAAAACTATATACACTGGTCACAATTTCTAATACCAGGTAATGGTGTTTCATATATTAGAATCACTTTATTTATATGTACTGGCACTGCATAATTAATTATTTATATATATCTTTTATACACATGCCATATACACTGAGCTTGCTACTGTTATCAACACTTATCCTGGGTTCCTGTTATCCATTACCATTATGTCCCATTATCATCTCATGTATTCCGTATGGGCTGACGCCTCTTTTACATTGTATGACTCATTTTTAACTGTTTGTTCTTCTATCTGTTAATAAAGAAGTTGTTTCTACCACACATTATTTTGAGTGTACTTGACCTCTTTCTCTATAGGTTTCTCAGCATCACACAGAGACCCAATCTCAATTTTAGGATTATATTATTAATAAATAGATAAAAGCAAATACACACACGATATTGCGTAACAACTATTCATCAAATTATCTAAAAAACATAGTCAACTCCTAGATACAAAGCTGCTGTTTATACGGAATATAGTTGACCTTAGGAATCCACACTTAAAATTGCATCCTGAGACTATGTCTGCCGCAGGGCCATTGTGATACGGACAATAGTAATTTAGGTAATAATATCTAAGCTACTGTTAAGTCCGGATGGCAAGGGCCCTGCGGCGGACCTAGTTTTAGTATATAGTTTTAAGTGTGGATTCCGAAGGTCAACTATATTTCAGAAATATAAAGTTATGGCTTTCGGCCTGCAGAAACTTAAAGCGTCCTTAAAGAGGCTCTGTCACCAGATTTTGCAACCCCTATCTTCTATTGCAGCAGATAGGCGCTGCAATGTAGATTACAGTAACGTTTTTATTTTTAAAAAACGAGCATTTTTGGCCAAGTTATGGCCATTTTTGTATTTATGCAAATGAGGCTTGCAAAAGTACAACTGGGCGTGTTGAAAAGTAAAAGTACAACTGGGTGTGTATTATGTGCGTACATCGGGGCGTGTTTACTACTTTTACTAGCTGGGCGTTCTGATGAGAAGTATCATCCACTTCTCTTCAGAACGCCCAGCTTCTGGCAGTGCAGACACAGCCGTGTTCTCGAGAGATCACGCTGTGACGTCACTCACAGGTCCTGCATCGTGTCAGACGAGCCGGCACCAGAGGCTACAGATGATTCTGCAGCAGCATCGGCGTTTGCAGGTAAATCGATGTAGCTACTTACCTGCAAACGCTGATGCTGCTGCAGAATCAACTGTAGCCTCTGGTGCCGATGTGGCCGACACGATGCAGGACCTGTGAGTGACGTCACAGATCTGCACTGCCAGAAGCTGGGCGTTCTGAAGAGAAGTGGATGATACTTCTCATCAGAACGCCCAGCTAGTAAAAGTAGTAAACACGCCCCGATGTACGCACATAATACACGCCCAGTTGTACTTTTACTTTTCAACACGCCCAGTTGTACTTTTGCAAGCCTCATTTGCATAAATACAAAAATGGCCATAACTTGGCCAAAAATGCTCGTTTTTTAAAAATAAAAACGTTACTGTAATCTACATTGCAGCGCCTATCTGCTGCAATAGCAGATAGGGGTTGCAAAATCTGGTGACAGAGCCTCTTTAAAGCCTAACCGTCGCTTAAATTTTTCCCCATAAATCAATAGTACAAGTTAATATAAGAAACTTTGTAATATAGCTAATTAGAGAAAAATCTTTCTTCACTTATCCTCCCCTTCCTCTTAACTGTTAAATCACTCAATTCAATGCCAAAATCCATATTCAGTGAGGGAGAGATGAAGACAGCTAACTGAAGGGATCAATTTACAGCTTCCCAAATAAATCTATGGGGAGGGGAGAAGAGAAAGAGAGATACTGCTGCTGCTTCTAGTAAGTGTTTTACTAGATTCTAGCACTGGGGTGAGACAGTAAAACACATACTAAAAGCAGCATAGGGGACATTACACAGCAGTAAGGAGCAGTGTAACTGTGAATCAAGCACTGAGGAGAGATAAAACACTAGAAGCAACAGTGTTTGTTTCTGTCTCTCTCCTCAATCTCCCTGCAGTAGCTCACTTCTCCTCCTGTACCTCACTTTCCTTTCCACAAACTTCTATGGGCAGTAGCTGTAACCTGATCCCTCAGAGAGCGGTCTTCATCTCTGCCTCACGAAATAGGTTTTTAGCACTGAATTGAGAGTGAATGATCAGTGTAGGAGATGGGGGTGAGAGCCTGAGAAGTTGAGAAAGAGGCATTTTTCTCTAATGAGCTATATTACAGTTTCTTATATTCGCTTGTCCTATTGATTTATGGGACAACAATTTAAAACAGTTAGGGTATGTTCACACGGCAACGCCAATTACGTCTGAAATTACGGAGCGTTTTTCAGGCGAAAACAGCTCCTGAATTTCAGTCGTTTTGACAAGTGCACACGTTTTTCGCGGCGTCTTTTACGGACGTAATTCGAGCTGGTTTTCATTGGAGTCAATGAAAAACGGCTCCAATTACGTCCCAAGAAGTGACATGCGCTTCTTTGAGGTGGCCGTCTTTTTATGCGCCGTCTTTTGACAGCGGCGCGTAAAAAAAAGGCTGTCTGCACAGAACACCGTAAGACCCATTGAATTTAATGGGCAGATGTTTGGAGCCGTTTTTTCGGGCGTAATTCCAGGCGTAAAACGCCTGAATTACATCCGTAAATAGGGCGTGTGAACATACCCTTACACTGTGAGGCCAAAACTGGCTGCATTCTTAAGGGGTTAAAGGCTATGAAAACTTTTACTGGTTTTTTTTGCAAATATATGTAGTTTGGGCTTAAAATAATTTTTCTAATAATTCTTTATTAAATATGTTGCATAGTTTTTGAGATGCAGCTTCTATGCATCCACTTCGGATAGAAGCTGCATCTAAGCAATTTAACCAGAATCTGTCAGTCCAGCTCAAAGCAGATCCGGTGTGCATCAGACACACAGGATCACCGTATTAATGATCAAATCTAAGCTGAATTGTTCATTAGTAGGGTAATTGTTTCCGTGTGTCATCCATTTTTCTCCTCTGAAAGCACTTCCTGGTTTTACTTTGCTATTTGCTTTTCTTAGCAACTGATCATTGAAAAATCGATAGACTTTAATGGGCGAGTCTGGTCCGTAAACACAGATTAGAATAGGGCATGCTGTGAGTTTCTCGCAACGGACACATGCTAGGAAAAAAACTATTTTTTTTACTTTTTTTGAAATACGTTTTTGCAAATAAGGCCTTAAGGGCATCATACAGCTGTAAAATATCAAATACAATCACATAGAATATTTTTATTTTTTTATTAAGCACTAGTCTTTCAACAAAGCAAAAAATATCTAACATCTAAGCATTTAGTATTCCTGCATAAGAAACAAAATGTTTTGTTACCACAGATTCATGCATTATTGATACACTTTAAAAAAAAATTGACTTACCAGAATATCTAGTGTAGAAAAATAATGTAAGAGTTCACCCTCATCACTAATTTCTGGCTCCTCGCATGCTGGGCACACCATATCTCTTATGTTTTTCTCCTTTACGGCGACTGTAAAGTGCATACAGAAGCAGTCTGGGCAGATACAACACTCACATGAAGTTAGAGAACGCATCTGGAAAAGAGCCATCAAGATCAAAAATATTTATGTAGAGAATCCTAATAAGCCACAGAGAAAGGATAGCTGCAGTAACGTATTCCTTTTAAATAACACACTACTGCTGACTGATTGCATCTTACAAGGTAAGTATATATCGGGCACAAGGAACAAAGGTAGGATCCAGCGCTGAGAAGCGTTAAAATGGAAGTCTATTTTCCAAGTTTAATGTTGTAGATTTAAAAAGAAAGTCCAGTAGTATTAGGTCCTGGGTGTGTATGAAGTGGAGGGAAGGTGTCCTCTTAGGCCTACGCGTTTCGGACGACGCTGCGTCCTTAAACTTGGCTGTGGTAAGTTTTGAAAAGAGCGCGCTGTCATATATATGCTGTGTAGGTTGGAACAGCTGATGAGTAGATGATGATTGCGTGTCATGGTTGTGTTATTTTGGAACGCAAACACCGGAAATGAATGTCAGGTAACCATGACTTGATGTTTAGTAGATGTTTGTATGTATCTATGTATTACATGGATTATGTTCGGAAAACTGTTTTGTATTCCGACGATGAATATCTAAAACTTTTGGTTTTTATATATGTGTATATATTAGAAAACATGTCAGATTGCGTATTTATCTGTTTATTAAAGTTTTGTTTGGTTCGGTTGCGTTCCAGGACTCGTTTTGGAACATAGCATGAGAGATGATCGTCGGCCCGGTTCCAGCTCCTTTTCAAGTCCATCATGCGCAGGAAGATCATGGGTGTCTTTATTGAATATCGGTAAGTATTTTTATTATGTTAGATTTTATGATCGTATGTGGTGATGATTAAAGATTTGCAAACCATCACTGATTTATATGAATGTATATTATGTTTATGGAATTTATCCGTGAACAGATTTTTTTAGTGTCTTATGGGGTCGATTTTGTCTCAGAATTTTGAGTAATTCTGTGTGCAGTTATTGTTCAATGTATGTCTATGTTCGTATTATATTTGTTAGCTATTTTTTTAATTTTTTTTTTTTTGTTTTTTTTTTGGGAAATTTTGTGAATGTTGCATATTTCATTTTAATTGTTAAACATATATATGTTATCAAAAATGTTTTGTGATAATTGAAAACAGGGCTCTGAATTGCGTTGACGAGGATAGGATGTGAGGGGGTGTAGGTTGGACCACAACTGTAACTGGTAGAGTGAGGAAACTTACATTATACATAACTAGGGTTTAGTGATGTGACGGTTTCTATGTACAAGGCAACTAGCAAATATTGTGCCTGTACATATTGGGAACATGAATATAAAATTGGGATTGTATATGTACCTCGGAGTGACTTGGAATATATTGGCTTACTTTATGTTGTTTGTCATAGGGGCGTATGTCTTAGTTGAGGTCCTAATTTTGTTGTAAGTGGATTAATAGAGATACATTAATTCTTTCTTTAAGTTAAGACCTTCTGGGTATCTTGTGTTTAGCCTATATATCCAATACGCTTCTCTTAGATGAGTTTTATGTTTAATATCTCCACCTCGCTTTGATGGTTGAATTTTTTCAATAGCATAGCAGCGAAAAGTTTTTGTAGATTTATTGTGATGAGAAATGAAGTGTTTGGCCGCATTTGATATATTGAGGATATTTGCATTTCTTATGTAGCTGAGATGTTCTAAAATTCTCGTCTTGAATTTTCGATTTGTACAGCCGACATATTTTAGATGACATTCCGTGCATTCAATTAGGTAAATAACTGACTCTGAATTGCAGTTAATGTAATTTTGGATTGTAAAATTGTCTGTTTGTGTGGAATTGCTGAAATTTTTGGTTGGGTATACGTAGGAGCAGGTTTTACAGGGATGCTGGCCACATCTATAAAATCCTTTGGTCTCTAACCATGTTGTTGTTGTATTATCATTGGATGTATATAACGAGGGAGACAGAGTGTTACCCAAGGAGGGGGCTTTCTTTGCTACTATCCTGCAACCTCCTGACAGAATTGTACGCAGTGTGTCGTCTTCCATAAGGATGGGCAGGTAATTGGTGACTATATTTTTGATTTTGGTAAATTGATTACTTTGTTGTAAAATAAGTGTAGGTTGATTGGCAACAGGTTGCAGTTCTTGTCTTTTATTAGCAATTTTGTGTTGGCCAAGAAGTTGTTTTCTTGATTTTTTGTTTATGATGTTGCTAGCTCTGGTCAATGTCCATTTCGGATAGCCTCTTTCTTGTAGTCTGGTTTGTATTTGTTTTTGTTCAAGCTCGAATTGGTTCTGGCTGGTACAATTTCTTTTTGCTCGATGCATTTCGCCCAGAGGTATGGCTCTGATGGTATGTTTTGTATGGTCACTTTTTGCATGAAGAATATTGTTAGTAGCTGTAGGTTTTCGATGGGTTTTTGTGGATATGAATAGGCCTTCGTCTCCTTTTAATTCCAAGTCTAGGAATATAATGTGTGAAGTATCATGATGGTAGGTGAATTTTAGATTACACTGGTTGTTGTTGAGGGCTGCCACAAATTCAGGGATGATGTCCATTTTTCCTTTCCAAATAATCAAAATATCGTCGATATATCTACCGTACCATTCTATACAGTTGCTGTGGATGTTGTCAGGCGAAAAAATATGGAAATGTTCCCACCATGACATCACTAGATTGGCTATTGATGGGGAAAATTTTGCCCCCATAGACACACCTTTGAGTTGTAAATAGTATTTCGTGTCGAATTGGAAATAGTTGTTGGTTAATAGGAACATGAGTACTTCTAGTATATAGGCTTGAAAATTTGTTTCGTATATACTGTATTTCATAAGATCGGGCAATTAGGGGTGCATTCAAATACCCAAAAGGTTCTTTAAAAAGGGATTGTCCCACCAGTAATCCCTTCGCGTCGCAGAAATTTTTTGGATTTTTCCTCCCCACATTCCAAAAGCCATAACATTTTTAGATTTAGATCGATAAAGCTGTATGAGGGTTTGTTTTTTGCGGGACGAGTTGAAGTTTTTCATGGCAAATTCTTTGTGGGTGGAATGAGAAATAAACAGATTCCTACATTGCTTTTATGGCATTCACCGTGCCATAAAGACTATATAACCTTAATATCTGGGTTAATACGATTACGGCAATACCAAATTTATAGTTTTTTTTAATGTTTTACTACTTTTACAAGGAAAAACACAATTGATAAAAAACACGTTTTGTTTAGCCATATTCTGAGAGCCATAACTTTTTTAGTCGATTGAGCAGTGTGAGGGCTTATTTTTTGCGGGACGAGTTGTAGTTTTTCATGGCACAAGTTATTGTGCTATATAATGTACTAGGAAACTGAAAAAAATTCTTTGTGGGGTGGAACGAAAAAAAAAACCAGTGATTCCCCGATTTTGTTTTTATGGTGTTAACTGTGCGGTAAAAACGACATATTAACTTTATTCTGCGGGTCAATGCAATTATGGCGATACCAAATTTATATAGGTTTTTTATGTTTTCCTACTTGAACAAGGAAAAAAACTAATTTGTTCTGTCGTCATATGCGGAGAGCCATAACTTTTTCATTTTTAGCGGGGCAAGCTGTAGTTTCTGTTGATACGATTTTGGGGTACATGAAACTTTTTATTCCATTTTTCGTGGGAGATGAGGTGACCAAAAAACAGCGATTCTGGAGTTTTATTTTATGCGGGTTAAATAATGTTATAATGTGATAGTTCAGACTATTACAGACGCGGCGTTACCAGTTATGTTAATTTTTTAAAAAAATTTACATTGCTTTTGGGGGAATATGGGAAAAGGTTTTTTTTTTAAACTTTTAATGTTTTTAATTGTTTTTATATATAAAAAAACTAAACTGTATTAAACTTTTTTTTACTAGTCCCCATAGAAGACTTGAACCAGTGATCGTTGGATGATTTCGTCAGGCACCTACTAAGCCCTGCCTCCTGCAGGGCCTAATAGGTGTACAAGCATGGCAGATCTGAGGGCCTTCATTAGACCCCAGACTGCTACGATGACCATTGGCACCCTGTAACGAAGTTGTGCAGGGGGTATGTGGCACGTCAGAGTGGGCCGCCCCACATTATTCTAAAAGCTTAGATGAGGTAGTCGCCATTGACCATGGCATATAAGGGGTTAAACGAGCGGTATTCCGCTCGAGCTGGACCCCACTCGTTCTACTGAGGTGTTGGCTGTAAGATATAGCCAACACGATTGCCCGCTCCAACGAACATAGCCCATGAGCCCGCTCCATACTCCCCCACCCAACCTCCGCCGTATATATACACAGATGTTGGGAAGGGGCTAAATATAGACATTGTACAGATCATGAAAAATAAGCAATAGTATAATACAGTCAATGGCAATAGCTTTTGCTCTGTTTGTCAGAAAAGGAGCAGAGTCTCTGTTGTTGCATTACAGTATAGCTGAGGAAACGCCTTCTCAGTTTATTAGGACTGTAAAGCATTGTATCCCGACAGCGGATATGAACCCTGCAAATGCCCACTCAGCTTTTGTTTTATTTCAGTATACCGTATACTGGTTTCTACCTACTGTGGATGTCACACTGTCACACAGTATATATCTTCATTACTCTGGATTCCATGTTGCCTATATGCAGGGAAGTAGGGACTAAATCTGTCAACTTCCCCTTCTGACAATAATGTTAAGAATCACGCCCTCAGCGCACAAATTAGCAGCAGCATCAAGGGGTACACAGGGAAGCAAAAAATATATATATATTAAAAATAAATTTTCACATGGAAAGAACACTGCACATTACTTTAAAACAGTTAACAGCATTTTTTTACTTTTGGTATGAAAATTATTCATGGAATAACCATTTCAATATTTAAATTCTTTGCTGTGATATGAAACATTGAAGTTACGGGCCCAAAGCTTGAGGCTGTACTACTAAGAGATTCTGACGACATTTCCTGTTATTATTTGTGTCAGGTCCAGTGTTATCAAGCAGTCCTTGTGCGGAGACTAAAGGGTCTTTATAATTGTTATTAAGGAAATACTTAACTTCAGACAAAAGTATTTTAGAGTGCACTCAACACAGTAAAGGGTGTTTTACACAGAACGATTATTGGGCAGACAAGTATTTACAGAACGCTCGCTGCCGATAAATGCCCTGTGTAAACAGGAGAACGATCAGCAGATGAACGAGCGAACGCTCGATCATCTGCTGGTCGCATCGTTTGAAAAAAGTGAAATATTATCGTTGTCGGCAGCACAATCGTTGTGGGCAGTAAACAGGGAGATGCGCTGCCGACATGACAATAAGGTATGGGGACGAGCGATCGGAGCAACGACTGCTCGCCCCCATCCATAGCTCCGTGTGACAGGAGCCAACGAGTGCCGATCAACCATGTTTAGTTGATCAGCGCTCGCTGCTTATCGGCCGGTGTAAAAGGGCCTTAATGCAAACTTGCAAAATTCCTGCTGCACCCTTCTACCGCCACATAGAACTCTTGGGGCAGTCTATATACTGTGCAGAAGAGTTAGCAACCGCTTGAGAAATCACACAATAATATACTAATTTTAGACAATAAACAGGTGGTAAAATTCTATTCAGTGTGCAGGATTCGAAATTTAATCACAAAACCCTAGCCATAGCTATATCGCTATGTGCTGTGTAAATGAATGGAGAGAAGTGTATGACGCTGATTGGTCAGCGTCATACACTTCTCTCCAGAACGCCCACTTGGTCAAAAAGTAAAACACGCCCAGTTGTCCATTAACCCCTTCCCGACATTTGACGTATCCATACTCCAAAGTCGGGTAGGGGAAGTATGGAGCGGGCTCACGGAGTGAACCCGCTTCATACGATGCCGGTGTCGGCTGTTTGTTACAGCCGACACCTCAGAGAAACTAGCGGCATCGTGCTCGAGCGCGATCCCGCTAGTTTAACTTGTTAAATGCCGTGGTCAACAGAGACCGCAGCATTTAAATAGTTAGAAAGAGGGGGGCGACCCCCTCTAACAGCTCATTGCGCTCCCCCGCAACGCAATCGCGGGGGGGGGGGGGGTTTTGGCGATGGTTGCTACAACTGCCTGGGGGCCTTATGAAGGCCCCCCAGGTCCGCCATCTTTGTACACCTATTAAGCCCTGCCTCCGGCAGGGCTTAATAGATGCCTGTCAGAATCACGATATACTGCAATACATTAGTATTGCAGTACATCGTGCAAGCGATCCAACGATCGCTGGTAAAGGCCCCTAGGGGGGACTAATAAAAAAAAAAAGTAAAAATTAGTTAAAGTTTTTTTTTTGTGTAAAAAATAAAAATAAAAATATATTAAAAGTTCAAAAAACCCCCCTTTTCCCATTTTCCCCCTAGAGCATAGTAAAAAAAATAAAAATAAACAAACATAATTGGTATCGCCGCATCCGTAAAAGTCTGAACTATTACCATACATCGTTATTTAACCCGCACGGTGAGCGCCGTAAAAAAAAAGAAAAAATTGTAAAAGCCAGGTCAACTGATCTCCCACAAAAAATGAAATAAAAAGTGATCAAAACGTCGCATTTACACCAAAATGGTATTATTAAAAACGACAGCTTATCCTGCAAAAAATAAGCCCTCATACCACTTAATCGACGGAAAAATAAAAAAGTTGTGGCTCTCGGAATTTGGCGACACAAAATACATTTTCTTTTTGGTATTGCCGTAATCGGATTGACCCACAGAATAAAGTTAACATGTTGTTTTAATTGCACAGTGAATTTCGTAAAAACGGCGCGCAAAAAACCATGGAGGAATCGCAGTTTTTTTCATTTTTTACCCCACAAATAATTTTTTTCCCGTTTCCTAGTACATTATATGGCAAAATAAATGGTGTTACGAAAAACTACAACTCGTCCCGCAAAAATCAAGCCCTCATAGTACTATATCGACGGAAAAATAAAGACGTTATGGCTTTTGGAAGGTGGGGAGGAAAAAACGAAAATGAAAATCTGAAAAAGGGCTGCGGCGGGAAGGGGTTAAGAAACTCATTAGCATAAAGATAAAATAGGTCATAACTCAATCAAAAATGATCGTTTTTCAAAATAAAAAAACACTGCTGTAATCTACATTACAGCGCTGATCATTTTATGTACAAGATAGGGCACTTATAATCTCGTGACAGAGCCTCTTTAAATGTATGCTGGCGAATGCAAGAAGTCTTGCAAGTAAAATGGAGATTCTAATGACTGACATGGATTATGATGTAGTGGGCATAACAGAAACCTGGCTGGATGAGGGCCATGACTGGGTAACAAACGTGGGGGGCTACACCGTATTTAGAAGGGATAGAAAAGATAAAAGAGGGGGAGTCTGTTTGTAAAATCCAGCCTAAGACCAGTCCTGAATGAAGACATTGGGGGAGACTGTGACAGTGTGGAGTCTTTATGGGTAAATATTCATGGAGCGATTAATAACGGTAAACTACTGATTGGAGTTTGTTATAAGCCACCGACCATAGCGGAACAGGCTGAGGATGAAATGCTGCAACAAATAGAAAAGGAAGCAAATAATAATGGGGTCCTTATTATGGGGGATTTCCACTATCCTGACATTATTGGGACATAGAGGCTGCTGGATGTGCTAAAAGCTGGAAGTTTTTTTTTACATACAATTCAAGACAATTATTTCACTCAGTTTGTTGATAAACCAACCAGAGGGGATAATGTGCTGGATCTGGTCTTATCTAATAAACCAGACACCATATCAGATGTGGAGGTCCGGGAGCACTTGGGCACTAGTGACCACAATATGGTAAGTTTTAATATAATTTTCAATAAATCAATACGAAGGGGAGCACCAAAAACCTGGAACTTTAGGAAAGCAAAATTCATTAGACTGAGGGAAACACGTTGTCTTGTTTTCTGGGATCATGTAATGGTAAATAGGAATACGGATGCTACATGGGGAGCTTTTAAATATATGGACACAGTGACGTCAGGCACTTCTGAAGCGGAATCCCCGACCCTGTGGCCAGTGTCTCCACTCCAGGAGAAGTCCCTGGCTTCACTGTCCTTATATGGACATTGAAGTCAGGGACTTCTCCTGGAACGGTGGCATTATCTACAGACAGGTAGGTGGGGTGCCATCTATGGGGCGGTGCTGTGTAGAACTACCTATGGGGGGGCTGTGTGGCACTACCTGGGGGGGGGGCTGTGTGGCACTACCTACGGGGGGGCTGTGTGGCACTACCTACGGGGGGCTGTGTGGCACTACCTACAGGCGGCTGTGTGGCACTACCTACAGGCGGCTGTGTGGCACTACCTACAGGGGGCTGTGTGGCACTACCTACAGGGGGCTGTGTGGCACTACCTACAGGGGGCTGTGTGGCACTACCTACAGGGGGCTGTGTGGCACTACCTACAGAGGGCTGTGTGGCACTACCTACAGAGGGCTGTGTGGCACTACCTACAGAGGGCTGTGTGTGGCATTATCTACAGAGGGCAGTGTGTGGCAAAAATTGACAACAGAAATTCATCTGATTTAAAAACGGACAGGGAAAAAAAACGGATGCAAAATGGGTCAAAATTGGCCGTTAAAAACGGCAAGACGGCCCAGAACGGGATCAGAACGGATGCAAACCGGCCGGGGGAAAACGGCCCAAAACGGACGATTTTATCGGCCACACTCGGACCCTCTCGTGTGAATAAGGCCTTATTCGGATTTTGCAAAAGCATTTGATTCTGTTCCACACAACAGCCTTGTTCTGAAGCTACAGACACAGGGACTGCGGGACCATATATGCAAGTGGGTCAAGAATTGGTTAAGGGACAGAAAACAAAGAGTTGTTATAAATGGAACTTACTTAAAACGGGTAGAAGTCAGCAGCGGGGTACCACAAGGATCGGTGTTAGGCTCAATTCGTTTTAATCTCTTTATTAATGACCTTGCGGATGGGATTCATAGCAAGGTGTCAGTTTTTTGCTGACGATACAAAACTTTGTAGGATACTTAAATCTCAATGTGACTATAAAATATTACAGAAAGACCTAGATAAGCTGGCAGCATGGGCAAAAACATGGCAGATGAAATTTAATGTTGATAGATGTATAGTAATGAACTTAGGATGCAATAATAGCATTAATTAATATATATTAAACTGAATAAAACTGGGGATAACGGAACAAGAGAAGGACCTGGGTATTCTAGTAACAAATAAGCTAAGCAGCAGCACTCAATATCAAGAAGCAGCTGCAAAAGCAAATAGGATTTTAGGGTGTATGAAAAAAAACTGTGATTCAAATGTAATATTACCCCTCTAAAAATCCCTTGTAAGGCCACATCTTGAATTCAGTTTTGGGCTCCACATTGTAAAAAGGACATAGGAGAACTGGAGAGGATTCAAAGGCGTGCAACCAGATAATTAAATAGTATGGGAGGTGTCGCTTACAATGAAAGGCTAGAAAAATTGGGCTTGTTCAGCTTGGAAAAAAAGGGGATCTTATTAACATGTGGAAGTATATGTGTGGTCAATACAGAGAACTAGCACATAATCTGTTCCTTCCAGGGACTCTACAAAGTTCCAGGGGACATCCATTGCATGTGGAAAAAAAAGTTTAGTTGTTGCTTCTTTTGGAACATGCCCCAGAAGAAGCAACATTTATCCTTATAATGGATGACTTTTGGCATATTTATATCCTCGATGATACCACATTTCTTGTATGCGATGTTCTTTTAGGGATTGGAAAGTTGTATAAACACTTAGTAAGCAATAATAAAATGTACCTTTTTTTCCTCCTCCTATCTCGCTAGGGTGGTGTAGGTTAATGGAGGATATACTGTATCATTAAATGTTATTGGAGGATATGTTCTTTCAGTAAACGGTAATGCGGGATAAATTCTCTCAGTAAATGATTATTGGACGATATGTTCTCTCAATAAATGAGTGAGTATTGGAGGATATATTCTGTCAGTAAATGGATAGTGCAGGATATATTCTATAGTCAATGGATATTGGAGGATAAATTCGGTCACTAAATGAATGTTGGAGGATACATTTTGTTAGTCAGTAATTATCGGAGGATATATCCTGTGTGGGTTATATTCGGTCTGTAAATATGCTTTCTCAGTAAATGGCTAAAACTGAATATACCTCTCTTTCTCACTAGGGTGGGTTAGGTTTATATAAAATTATGTATTTATGAATTAATGTTTGTATGTCTTTTACAATTTGTATATTAAAAAAAAAAAAAAAAAAAAAAGAAGAAGACCCAAAAAGGTACCTATAAAGACTGGTTTTAAAAAAAAAAAAGGGGGGGGGGAATTTATCAATACAATTACAGTAGTTTTTTTTGTCAAATGAAGTAACAAAAAAAACTTTTTTTCCCCAACATCAATACATGTGTCTGAAAAAAAATTCTTATTTAATTATCTTGACTGAGTAATTTCAAATTTCTGTTACTTTTGAAAATTGCCATTGAAGACGACTCTGGTGCAGCAAATTGCGAAATACACCGGCCGCCCACATTGCTGTACTGCTGAGCGATATATGCCAATACAAGTAAATGTGTCCTATGGTACCTTATTGCGTGGAATCTGCCATCCACAGACTGCACATTCTTGAGTTAGCATCCTCTTGATAAAGTCACGGTCCTGTGATTCTCTCACTGCTTCCACAACATCTTGTAGGTTATAACGTCCTTCTCCTTCCTGAAGCAGCGACAGAGCCAGCTCAGCACGCCCCCAACTATGTAAAGCATGCTCCGCAAGTAATCGTCTAAGAAGTGCCTAAAGAATCACAAACCGCTTTAATACACAGACTCAAAAACTCTGAATTATCTTACACACTAAATATTTTATAACCACCTGTCTGTCTCTGGAATCCAGCTGAAATGGAACTTCTTTATCTTCCCATACACGTTTGAGAAAGGGCTCCAAAAGAGGTGCTTGTAAAATGCTAAGTGCTCTCGTTACATTGCCGGCACTGTCATAGAGGGCAGCAACCACCTTATCTCGATCTTGGAAACCTAAGGCACAGAGTTCTTCCACCTATAAATTGGATAAGAAGGATTTTCTAATGATGTAAAAAATAGAACTATACTGAGAAAAAGAAATGAGAAGCTATGACCGAAATACTATATAACCGGTGTTCTTACATCGATAAGAAATGTGAAATTCCATACCTAGAGCTCGCACAATGATCAAGAACAAACATGTGTCCTCATTTTCATTACCCGAAGATAGTTTAGTTTATGCTACCTACACTAATTCATGGTCTAGAAAATTACTAATTGTTGAATACTTATCAATAATAGTAGAACACTCTTGGTTTTTTTTTATGAATAAACACCTTGCGGGTTACTAACCTTGTTTCTTCGCTGTATAATGCATAAGTTCACTGCTTCCTCCATATCACCTCCACATGATAACCATGCGCTACGAGATTCATCTGGTGTGAAAGCCCCCAACTCAGAACCTGCTTTCTGTGATGCAGCATCAATTAACCGTTCCAACACATAAACAAGTTCAGACTGCAGCCACCATAGAGGCACCTCTGTACCGGAGTACCGTATTGCACTGCAGATTTCTTCTGGAGACACGCCATACGCCTCCCCTTCCTGAAAGAGAAGGATTACATGTATGCATTGTTTCAAGTCTCACCTAGGCATCAGTTTGGTACACTAATGTACATTACTTATTGAATAAATAAGGAAGCATTAAAAAGTACTGGAAACCCATTTTTTGGACAAGTACTACGTGGAGGTGTCTCATCAAATGTATAGAGTAGAGGAGGCTCAGATGCCAGAAGTTTCCACTAAATATATGAATACATGGTGAAAGTGGATTTGTTCACTGAACTCTGCTACATTCCACACTCTAGTATAAAAAATATTCTAAATCCTACGCATTTATTCCGGGTTGTTATAGTCACGTCTTTAGAAAATTTGCAGCATTTAAAATTCCTTATATCTAGACACTTTCAAAATTGTCGAGGTAAGTGTAAAAAGTGCTTTAAACGCATAATACATTTGGTGCACGCCATGTAAAAAAATTTAGCCAAATTTGTGACAGCATTCTGGCACTTTTTGCTTAGTAAATCTCCTCCACAATGTTAAAATTTTAATGCAGCATCTTCAAGAAGTGCATTATGACAATGTGGCCGTGTGGCCACCTCCTACCATTGCTCCATGGTGCAGTTCGAATGCTCACGTGCTTATTGTAGACACTTTCAGTGGTGGACAGGGGCCAGAACGGGCACTCTGACCAGTCTGTGGATAGGCAGCAAGCTGTGATGCACTGTGTTTTCTGACACCTTTCTATCATAGCAAGCATTTACTTTTTTAGCAATTTGTGCTAAAGGAGCTCTTCTGTGCGACTGGACCAGACAGGATAGCCTTCTCTCCCCATGCGCATCAATGAGCCTTGGGCACCCATGACACTGTCTCCAGTTGTCCTTTCTTGGACCACTTTTGGTAGATTCTAACCATTGCATACCGGCAACACCCCACAAGAAATGCCGTTTTTTACAGAGGCCCTGACCGTCTAGCCATCATAATTGGCCAGTTAAAGTTGCCCAGATCCTTATGCTTGTCCATTTTTCCTGCTTCCAGCACAGCAACGTTCAAGAACTGACTGTTCACTTGCTGCCTAATACACCCCCCCCCCCCCCTTTGACAGGCATCATTGTAACAAGATAATTAATGTTATTCACTTTACCGGTCAGTAGTTTTAGGCTGTGTTCATATGGTGAGTTTTGTTGCATTTTTAGCATGCATTTTTTTTAATTTTTGGTAGATAAAGTCCCATGTCTCTCAATGGGAGTTCATCAACCAAAACAGAAAAATGCATGCTAAAAACGCAACAAAATTCCCCATGTGAACCTAGCCTCAATGTTATGGCTAAACTGTGTATTTTGTACAGCTAAAATTTGATTTGATAGATTTGGAAGCATGAGAGGTTGCATTACAGAAAGTGCATGCAGCAAGTAATTCTACATTTCCCTTACCTTAATCAATGCCACTATTTTCGCTCCATCCTCTTTTAATTTCTTCTGTCTCGTCTCATCCTGGCCTTTTAACGGTCCCTCTTGTTCCTTTTTCTTATTCCCTTCTGTAGGGATCAGACCTTCACTGGTTCGGTCACACACCTCACAAACACGTCCCCTGCATGTGTTGTAATAAGTGCAGTGGGAGCATTGCCAGCCCTAGGGTCCACATAAGAAAGGTTTAAGTCTTTTCATCGACTCTGGTCTATTTTTACTAATTACTATCCTGTTACTACATATTACCTTTGACAATTTCATCTGTTCTTCCTTTTCCTCGTTTAGAGATTCAGAAAAAATTTCCAAGCTGCTTTTTAACTCACTGTTGGGTTTCTCAAACGTACAAGAGTTATCTGGGCTGCGTATCTTCGAGAAAAGTGGACTAGCATTGTTATTTCCCCCAAAGTAAATCTGTGGCCTCGGGTTATTTCTCTCAATATTGGCAGCTTTGTCATACATACTACCAAACACAGTTGTATTGCTATTCTCTGACAAGGACAGAAGTTTACTCTGGTCTAGAGAGGCTGCTGTCTTGTAGGTGTCTTTAGTGTTCTTACTATCCATCAAGGAAAAAGCAGTAGACTCGTGGTCGTCTCTAGATGGTTTCCCAGCAAGTCGAGGTCGGTCACACACGGCACACAAGACCGCTGAAGAAGGATTCTGTAGAGTACAAGCTTGACACACCCATGTGTCTTTTTGCAAAGAAGAGTCTAATGACATGCCCAATGCGTTGTTACAGCCTCGGGGACGGTCACATCCCACACAGAGCACTGAACCCCCTCTATTTAATGTGTGGCAAGACATACACTGCCATGGCGGTCGAGAAGAAACATTTGAAAGAAATTCATCATCCTTCAGCCTTTATGAAAAAGAAAAAAAAAAACAAGTTACAGGAAAATAAAACATCAAAAAAGCTAATTAAATGGTATGTACACTTTTGCAACAAATTGATTTATTGCTTAAAATAAAAGATTAACAACTTTGCATATAGTCAATCCTAAAATATCATAATGTTTTATGTCTCTATCTCTAATAAAGTTCTGTGTCTCCATGGTAACAGACTACATACAATCCATGTGTAGTTTGTTCCTGTAGTCATACTCCATTCTATGCGTCCCCTACTTCTTGCTAACAACCATTTGGAAGGTTACCAAAAAAAAACAGGAATGGAGAGATGGGAGTATGACTGAGATCAGAATAAACAGGGTACGTTTGTAGTCTGTTACCCTGGAGACAAATAGGTCTGTATAGGAGCTGTAGACACAAAACAGGCAACTTTGCAATTAGTCTTGATTTAAAATATCGAATTTTTTATTTTAGATGCACTGCAGCATTAAAAATAAAATTGTTCCAGACCTGTACATACCCTTTAAAGGGTTATTCTGATCTCAGCAAGTGATGGCATATCACTTGGATATGCCATCACTTTTTGATCAGTGGTGGTCTGACATTTGAGACCTCCAATGATCCTGAGAATAAAGGGGCCACTTTAAAGTTGCAGCCCAGCCAGAAACACACTGCTGTGCAGGGAAAAACAGTGAAGGGGCTGCAGGGCTAAAACAGTGCCCCATTTCAGAATCATGGTTGTCCCAGAGATTGGACCTCCACAGTTTATAATACATCATCACTAGGGATATGCCATCACTTTATGAGATTGGAATAACACTTTACCTATAAAAAACAACCAAACATTGTCAATACCTGTGCGTTGGAGATGTGCCATAGGGGTCGCGTTGGTGATGTGAACGATTGGGGTGCGAGTGTACTCTTTGGTCGCACTTTAAACACAGCTTATCATTACATGAAGTACACACAACAGAGACCGTGTTCACACCACAGAGACCACATCCTGCAGAAGACGTTTCTGGGACTAGAGACACAAATCAGTACCCAAAATTAAAGTCAGAGGCTATAAATTTCAGCTTGCCTTATAAGAAAGATTCAAATAAAACATGCACAAATAGGCAAAAGATACACATCCAGCATATGTTCCATGCGTATAATGTAATTATCTAATTATCATAAACCGATAATTCAATGATAAAGCAGTTTTTTTAATTACCTGATAGGGGATGTATCGAGATAACAACATCATCTGTGACCAAGGTTGGCTACAAACATACAAAAATTCCATTTGTCACACAAGCTTTTATATCAATCAACATACTTTGCAGGCAAAACTCTATATCACAATACTTTACCTGAGGCAAATTCATGGTCAATAGTTCCTGTGTTACTTTGTCTTGGTATGGATGGGAATTCTGGTAAAAAAAAATAAATATGGCACAGATTCCTTGTAAGCAGTACTACAGTATTTGAAGACCAGCAGTCAGACCTAAAATAATGAAGCACTTACAGAAATCATAAGATTAAGCTCGTGGTGGAGGATAATGACATCTGCCGTTACAGCAGCAACATTAGCGGTATCTGGTTCCTTCACAGCATCCGGAAAACAAAGACCATCATAAAGAGACTGTGTGTATCCATACAATGCCAAGACATGACGCCCACCCTAGGAAGCAAGCAAAGCAAAGGCTCATGGTCTATAAAAATGATTCAGAATATAACGTAAATCTGCTAGATAGACTGCCTCGACTTATAAATTTCACTATACTTTCAATAAATAAAGTGTACCTCCATTGCCACCTGAAATATATTCGCTAGCGGACATTCAGGTAAATTATATTTTTTACTCTTACTGGATCGTTGTGCCATTTTTCAGTAACTAGGAGGACTTTAATAACTGCAGCTCTTTACTTCATCCCCGCTGATGTCAGCTGCAGAAGCAGACAGGTATAGATCGAGAAATAGCTACCAATTGAACAGTGAATTGCAAGCGGTTTGTGAATCTTTAAAGGGAACTTGCTAGTTATTAAAGTCCTGTGATTACAGCAGCATTGTCAAGAAGTATGTAGGGGAGAGGGGAATGAAGAAGGGTGGCGAGTGGTATGTGACAGGGCAGAGCAGGAAGATTGTCTGCAGTATGATAAAGGGTTAGGGTATGTGCACACACACTAATTACGTCCGTAATTGACGGACGTATTTCGGCCGCAAGTACCGGACCAAACACAGTGCAGGGAGCCGGGCTCCTAGCATCATACTTATGTACGATGCTAGGAGTCACTGCCTCGCTGCAGGACAACTGTCCCGTACTGTAATCATGCTTTTCGCGCAGCCGCTATCATTATGACACTCTGTTTGTATGCTTGTAAACAGAAAAGCACGTGGTGCGGACTCACGCTGCGCAAAAATCACTGACTGTCTGCACGGCCCCAAAGACTAATATAGGTCCGTACAAGGCGCGTGAAAATCACGCGCGTTGCACGGACGTATTTTACGTTCGTCTGAATAAGCCCTAAATGTTTTAAAAGCCTATTTACTATTAAATTGCGTTACCACAAATTATATACTTCTTCAAAAAGAGGAATATTTTTACTCTTTTTACTCAAATTTAGTGGGACCTCTGTGCGTCAGAATGAAGCCCTAGCCTAAACATCCTTAGGCCTTATTCAGACGAACTCTGTATATGTCAATGTGTGCTGTCCGTAAAAATATGGACAGCACACAGACCTATGCAATTCAATGGGGCTATTCACACATTCGTGATTTTTCACGCAGCGTGTTTCCGTTGCGTCAAACTCACTGCATGTCCTATTCTGGTCTATTTTGCAGACCACATTACCCATTGTTGGTCTATGGGTGCGTGAAAATCACGGACAGCACATGGACGTCATCTGTGTGCTGTCCGTGTTTCACGCACCAGTTGCTAAAGACATGATGAGAAAAAAAACTAAATAAATAAAAAAATGTGCACCAACACGGACATTAAAAACGGATACCACACGGAACAAACACTGATGGAACACGGAACTGAAATGCATTGAATACGGTCCGTTTTTTGCGGACGCAAAATGGACACGGTCATTTGAGTAAGACCTAAAGAAGATAAAATAGTTTTTAAAAAAAACAATAAAAACTACAGTTACTAGACAAATTAAATACAACTTACATTAATGGCATCAACCGTCGATTTGAAAACTGGGTTGTTAAATTTGACACTTTTCCAAAACTTCGGTCGACGTGGTAAAAGGAGGTTCTTTCCATACTTCTCCAAGATATTGAGGGCGGTGATCACAGAGCGAAGAGGTGGTGACTAGTGTATGAAAAATAGTGTAAATTAATGAGAAATATTAACCCTTGCTCATTTTAAATAATGAGTTACAATTGAAGCTTAAAAGGGTATTGCCAACTTAGTAATTTATGGCATGTACCTATGTGGACAATTGGATTCCCCATAACCTGCACATATGTGCAGAGCTCTTCTCATTTATTTCTTTGGGAATTACGAAAACCGCCGGATTCACACCTATCAGATTATGCCATAAACGTCTTAAATGGAAATATTCCTTTATCCCCTTCCCAACATTTGTCGTATGGATACGTCATACGACAAATGGTGGACACTGGCTCAGAAGCTGAGTCGGTGCCACCATCCCGGGTATCGGCTGCATGTTATAGCGGACACCCTGGGGTAATGATAAAATTTGGAGTGAAAAAACGGGATATGCCAGTAATTTGCTTCTTCATAGGTGAGCATTTATGGTCATTTTTGCTCATTTATATTACAAATTGATTCGCACATTTTTACTCTGTCTTAGTAACCCTGGGGTAATGGCGTGGACCGAAGTTTGCTCAGATTCCCGCCATTAACCCCTTAAATGCAGCGGTCAAAAGTGATCGCTGCATTTAAGTTGTTTGCAGCTCATCGGTACCCAATCGGTTGTTTGCAGCTAATCGGTACCCCAGCAATTAAATTGCAGGGGTTCCGGTGGCTGCAATGGCAACCGGAGGCCTAATACTGGCCTCCCAGTCTACCTAGCACGGAAGCCTTCCAGGACCCGCCTGGCGTCATCAGCGGTGGATGTCAGTTGTATGTTACAGCTGATATCCACCTGTAATGGCAGGAACCAGAGTTAGCTTCGATTCCTGCCATTAACCCCTTAAATGCAGCGATCGAAAGTCATCGCTGCATCTTAGAGGTTGCTAGCAGATCGGCAGCCCTGCTGTGCAATCAGGGCTGGCGACTGCTGCTATGGCAACAGGAGACCTAACAATGGCCTCCTGCTAGGCCATTACGGAAGGCGAAGCCTAATCGGCTTGCTGTCAGTGAATGACTGACAGATCTAATACATTGCACTCCATAGATAGTGCAATGTATTAGAAAAAAAAATCTGACAGTTGGACCTTTTTCAAGGCTTAGTGGGACTTGAAAAAAAGTGTAAAAAAACAACAAGTTTTATAACATATAATAAAAGTTTCAAGTAATAAAATAAAACATAAATCGCCCTGTTCACTTAACAAGTCCTTTATTATTGTAAAAAATAAATAAACCATACATATTTGGTATACAGCCTGATCTATAAAAATATTAGGTTATTTATTCCATTTATGGTGAACAGCTTAAAAAAAAACTATACCACAATTTCTGTTTTTTGGTCACTTTGCCCTACAAATATTGGAATAAAAAGTGATCAAAAAGTCGCACGTATCCAAAAATGGTACCTATATAAACTATAGCTCGTCTCACAGAACAAGCCTTCATGCAGCTCCGCCAACTAAAAAGTTAAAACGTTATGGTTCTCACAACTTGGCAACAAAAAAAAAGGAACTTTTTACAAAAGTAATTTTATTCTGCAAAAAGTTGTAAAACATAAAAAAAGTGCTATAAATTAGGTATCGCCGGAATCGGACTGACCCGCAGAATAAAGTTAACATGTAGTTTATAACGCATGGTGAACGCTGTATAAAAAAACAACTAAAAAAACGATGCCAGAATTGCTGTTTTTTGGTCACCTGGCCTCCCAAAAAACAGGATAAAAAGTGATCAAAAAGTCGCATGTATCCCAAAATGGTACCAATAATAACTATAGCTTGTCCTGCAAAAAAACAGCCCTCATATCACTACGTCTATAAAAAAAAATAAAATTAGCTAAAGCTTCCATAAGTCAGGAAATAACAAATATTCAGTTGTGCAGGGCCGAGGGGAACATTTCTTCTGTTTCAAGAGGCGAATTATCGAGGCCCTAAAATTAGAGAACCAGGAAGGGGAGGGCCCAAACATATCTGCTGGAAGCGAGGGTGCCCGTATTATACCAGGACAACACTTCCCAGCAAAATTCCCCAAACTGCAAAGGTGCGGAGTGTGGACCAAAAGGGGGATAAGGAAAGACATTTATCAGTGCAACACTGGCCTGCGCATGAAGGATTGTGTCACAGCGTAACACACATCTATGGATTATTTTACTGTTTTTTTTTAACCCAATTATTATACCGGACTATGCCCCTGATGTACTCTGCCCAGCTTACATGTACCCCCACATTATAAACGGAAACACCAGCAATACTCAAACAAAACTACTACCAAGCAAATCCATGCTCCAAAAGCCAAATTGTGCTCCCTCCCCTCTGAACCCTACAGCATGCCCAAACAGTTGTTTACTTCCACATATATGGCATAACCATACCTGGGAGAACCCTTTTAACAATTTTTGGGGTGTGTGTCTCCAGTGGCACAAGCTGGGCATGACATATTTGCAACTAAAATAGCATATCTAGGGAAAAAATTAAATGTTTACTTTTCCCCATCCTCAGCGCAATCATTTATGTTAAAGTCCTGTACGGTAACAATGCTCACTACATCTCTTAATAAATGACTTGAGGGGTGCAGTTTCCAAAATGGGGCCACTTAGAGAGCTGTCTTGTTATGGTGGCACAAGCTAGGCACCACATATTGGCATATCTATGGAAAAAAAATCCCATTTTCACTCTGCAACATCGGGTGCACACTAATTTCTGCAAAACACCTGCAGGGTTAACATGCCCACTACACCCCTAGGTGAAAACCTTGAGGGGTGTAGTTTCCAAAATGTGGTCACTTTTGGAGGGTTTCCACTGTTTTGTTCCCACAGGGGCTTTGCAAATGCGACCAGAAACCAATCCAGCAAAATCTGCACTCCAAAAGCCAAATGCCGCTCCTTCCCTTCTGAGCCCGGCCGTGTGCCCAAACAGCAGTTTATGACCACATATGGGGTACTGCTGTACTCGAGAGAAATTGCTTTACAAATGCGGAGGTTCTTTTTTTCCTTTATTTGTTGAGAAAATGACAAATTTTGAGCTGAAGCTACATCTTATTGAAGAAAAAGGATTGTTTTTATTTTCACTGCCCAATTCTAATAAATTCTATGACACACCTGTGGGGTCAAAATGCTCACTACACCCCTAGATGAATTCCTCAAGGGGTGTAGTTTACAAAATGGAGTCACTTTTTGGGCGTTTTCATTGTTTGTCCCCTCAGGGGCATGGCAAATGCGACATGGCCTCCGCAAACCATTCCTGCTAAATGTGATCTCCAAAAGCCAAATAGCGCTCTTTCCCTTCTGAGCCCTGCTGTGTGTCCAAACAGCCGTTTATAACCACATGTGGGGTATTGTTATACTCGGGAGAAATTGCTTTACAAATTTTTTGGTGCTTTTTCCTCTTTAGTAAAAAAAAAAAGTAGATTTTAATTTTCACGGCCTAATTCCAATAATTTCTGCAAAAAACCTGTGCGGTCATTATGCTTACTATACCTCTAGATAATTTCCTTGAGGTGTGTAGTTTGCCAGATGGGGTCACTTTTGGGGGATTTTGAAGAGCCCTTCAAACTTGACATGGTGCCTAAAATATATTCTAATAAAAAGAAGCCCCCAAAATCCTCTAGGTGCTCCTTTGATTCTGAGGCCTGTGCTCCAGTACATTAGCACAATAGGGCCACATGTAGGATATTTCCTAAATCTGCAGAATCTGGGCAATAAATATTGAGTTGCGTTTCTCTGGTAAAACTTTCTGTATTACAAAAAAAAAATGGATTAAAAATGAATTTCTGCAACAAAAAAAAAAATTTGTACATTTTACCTCTACTTTGCTTTAATTCTTGTGAAACGTCTAAACGGTTAAGAAACTTTCTAAATGCTGTTTTGAATACTTTGAGGGGTGAAGTTTTTAAAGTGGGGTGACTTATTGGGGCTTTCTAATATATAAGGCCCTCAAAGCCACTCCACAACTGAACTGGCCCCTGTAAAAATAGCCTTTCGAAATTTTCTTGAAAATGTGAGAAATTGCTGCTAAAGTTCTAAGCCTTGTAGCGTCCTAGAAAAATAAAAGGATGTTTAAAAAATGATGCCAATCTAATGTAGACATATGGGGGATGTTAATTAGCAACTCTTTTGTGTGGTAAAACTGCCTGTCTTACAAGCAGATACATTTAAATTTAGAAAAATGCAAAATCTTGCAACTTTTCGCTAAATTTTGGTGTTTTTCACAATTAAATACTGAATATATCGACCAAATTTTACAAGCAACATAAAGCCCAATGTGTCACGAGAAAACAATCTCAGAATTGTTTGGATAGGTAAAAGCATTTCAAAGTTATTACCACATAAAATGAAACATGTCAGATTTGAAAAATGAGGCTCTGTCAGGAAGGTCAAAAGTGGCCAAAGAGGGAAGGGGTTAATATGAAAGCCTGTGAATTGTGTTTGCAATCATGATCACATTCAAATTCTAGAAAAGCTGAACAACTAAACAAACACAAAGTGAGCTGGTCAGATTATAGACTACAACTCAACTATGGGGAAGGCATAAAGAGATAAATAACATGGGTTACTGTATTTTAAAGGGCTATCAACACAGCAATACTGCCATACACTAAAGGTAAGATTTTATTGCTTTTCAGCATTTTGATGCATTTAAAGCCTAGTATAAAATAGGCGTTTCATATTAAAGGGGTTTACCGTTTGTTAAAAATTGTGCGAAGATGGTGTAACTAGTTAAATTGGTCACTTACTAATGTACTGTCTGTAGCTGAAATGCCTCTGTAAGCCAGTCTCACATGTAGCCACATAACCATGTTCCTGGTGTTTATCTCCTACATCACATGCCTCTTATCTCCACTGCTTACTGCTCACCCCCTCCATGCTGTGTTTCACATGCTTGGCAGCAGATAGGGAAGTCTAGCTTCAGAGCTGTCTCTCAACAGCGGACAGTGAGTAATTACATCACTACCTTACACCTTTTAATAGAGGGGAATGCAGGCTGCTGTAAATGGAGGCAATGTCTGCGACAGGAATCATAAGAACTGTAGTATTTTTAAATAATGATCCCACCCAAAGCAAGCCTCAGCAAAAAAACAACAGTGCTGCAGAGCTGGGCAACACGATGAGAAGGAAATATAACGATTTCTGAGATATGGTGGCACAATCTGGTGACCATTCAGACACACATAGCTACGTTTCTGTGTTTTTCATAAGCTCAGGAAAACCTCTTTAACCACTTCCTGACCAGAGGGTTTTCCCCCTTCCTGACCAGTTCCATTCTCAAGCTTTAGCCATGTGGTAATTTAAAAGCAAATTGTTCTTCTATTAGGAGCCTCACACACGAGCATGTTCGGTCCGTGATATAAGGTCCGTATGTCGGCCGCATATCCCGAACCGTACACGCTGCAGGGAGCCGGGCTCCTAGCATCATAGTTATCTATGATGCTAGGTGTCACTGCCTCTCCGCGGAACTACTGTCCCGTACGGAAAACATGATTACAGTAGTGGACAGTTGTCCCGCAGCGAGGCAGGGACACCTAGCGTCATAGATAACTATGATGCTCGTATGTATTTGGTCTTGTTTTTCTCAGATGATGTTGGGCTTCCATATTGTATAAAAAAAATAATAGATATATTTTACTTTTTAAAAAATTGAAAAGGAAAATAGGGAAATAAATGTTAAAAAAATGTGAATGTTATTTTAGGTGATGTTTGTTTGACATCTGGTGCATGCCACTGGGTAAACATACCTAAATACATATTCAGCAACTTCTGCCGACTTTAACGATACCTAATATGGGTGTATGTCTTACACGCTGGGCGCAAGGCGAAGCTTACAATGAATGGTGCGCAAACTGGCTTTTGTGGAGCAAATTTTCCAAAGCTGGTTTGCTGACACCATACAACCAGTGCAGCTGTTGTGAAGTGCCGAAACACTGTCAATACCCCCCAAAATGACTTTTTTTGGAAATTAGACCCCTTTAGGTATTTATTTAGTGACATATAAAAGATTTCAGCCCCCTATTTTTTTTCCAGACAATTCATTGACTTTGATGGGAAAAATTAAAAATGACATTTCTTTTCCAAATATGTGAATTCAGGTGACCTTTTCTGTCATCTGGTGCATGCCACTGGGTAAACACACCTGAATACATATTTGGCAACTTCTGCCAACTTCAACGATACCAAATATGTGTGCATTTCATATACGCTGGGCGCAAGGCGGAGCTTACAATGAATGATGCGCAAAGTGGCTTTTGGAGAGCAAATTTTCCAACGCGATCTCTGTGTATGTGACTAGTGTCGCGGCCAATGTCGCGTGTAGCCCCAGCCTAAAACTGAACAATACATCAATATATATGATATGGAAGATATAGGTAGAGAGAAATAATAATCTTTATTTGTACAACATAACACAAAAAAAATGCAATTTGGATCTATCTATCTCATGTCTAATATTTCAAAGAAGAAAAACCAGCACGCAGGTGAGCTCCAGTGTGCACGCTGTCAATGGGATAGCTAATCCAGCATAAATATGGTCAGGGAGGACAAAGCACAACGGAGATTCATTAGTAGTGTAAAAAAGTTGCTGTAGACTTATTCAGACAGGTACATAAAAGTGCATACAGAGCTGCAACGTTTCGGTAGGCAAACCCACCTTTGTCAAGCTTGACAGAGGTGGGTTTGCGTACCGAAACGTTGCAGCTCTGTATGCACTTTTTTTGATGTACCTGTCTGAATAAATCTATAGCAACTTTTTTACACTACTAATGAATCTCCGTGGTGCTGTGTCCTCCTTGACCATATCTCATATCTATCTATCTGTGTGTGTATGTATCTCATGTCTGTCTCTCTCATATATATTGATATATAGTATAGTTCAAGGCTGGGGCTACACAACGACTTTGGCCACAACACAGGTCCCATGGCCAAAAATCACTTTGTCCAGTAGCCTACATCGCAAGTAAAATGACTGTGACCACATTCACTGCAATTACTTGCCATGTAGGCTACGGAACATAGTGATATTTGGCCGTGCAACTTGTGTCGCGGCCAAAGTCGCTTTGTAGCCCCAGCCGAAGGCTACATGTATACATTGCATATTTTGCTGCAGAAAATATGCAGCAAAACTGCAAGAAATTCGCAGGAATACCCGCACCCGGTGGTGCGTTTTTGGTGCGATTTTTACATTTTGCTGCGTATTTTCGGAGAATTACAGGGATAGAATTTGCAAGCGGAATCACGAGATAAATTGACATGCCGCGGTTTCGAAAATACGTGGCGCGGGTCAATTTACTTCCCGAAAAATATGAGATTGCCTGGAATCTCATGGTCTATGCTGGTACTGTATTATGCTGCGGTTTTACCACACGCAAATACGCACGTAATATACATCGTGTGCATTGACCCTAAAACTATACTATATATCAAGATAGATGTATAGATATGATGGATATTGTAACTTCCACGGTTGCAGACTCCTATCATCCATCCTGCAGACGTCTTCCTCCCCAGAGATGCCAGCACATACGGCCATCCTGTCCTGCAGTGACCACTAGGTTGCTCGCTCGAGCTCATTGCCGGCCTTAATGGGCCAGAGCACACACGTTTTTGATTGACTGATTGCTCCCATGATCACCCTGGACTATAGGAAGGGCCCTGCCCCTTCCTTCATTGCCTGAGCGTTGTTGTGTTTACCTGTGTTAGTCTTTGCAAATGGTCCCTTAGTGGTTTCCAGTTCCCAGTGTTCCCGTTCCTGCTACCTGTATCCCGTGCTACCGTGTTCCTGTGCCGTAGAGAGTTGGAGTCGTGTCGTATACTACGCCTGCTGTATTTCACTGCGCCTGGTGTCTGTCTGCTGCCAAGGTCCCACCCAAGCCTGCCATCGCTACTGTCTGTATTCGAACTATTGACTGCCTTGGTATCCTGTTTGGCCAGCTGCTATCGCGGTATGGCCCAGTGGGTCCACATACCCATCGTGACAGATATGAGATAGATAGATATGAGAAAGACAGTGTGGATCTATCAATCATCTATTTGTCATGTCTATCTATATGTGTATCGATCAGATAGATAGAAATATATTTATTGGAATGTATTTATTGTTTTATTATACATTGTTCTCCCTCGCCTGACAGCCTGCCAGGAGAGGGAGAAGTTACAGGGGGGGGGGATCCGTGGGGATGGGGAAAGTATAGTGATCATTGTGACAGTTGTCACAATGAACACATGCCCAGAGACCATGCTGATTGGTCTCTGGGCAGAGCTCCGTGATGTCAGCTGTCTAGCTACAGAGCGACAAACAGGCTATCTCTGCAGGACGTTCTAGAAAGGCCCTGCAGAGTTAAATAAGGACCGCCCGGATGTTTATACTCAATGGGGGGTCCGGAAGTGGTTAAGTATTAGATGGGATGAAAACTGAAGAGAAAAAAATAGTTGATTCCTTTTATTTACCTGTTCACCACCTGAAAGCAGAGTCTGCAGGTCCAATCTACGATACCGATCTTTCAAGGGAACCTCTAGAATTTGATCAAGTAGATCAGTTGTCACAGTGTCTGGCTGGTTAATTAAAGCAAGTTCCAAATCATTTCTTAGCTTACAAGTAGCCATTCCTCAGTGGAAGACACGAACACTGGTATGTTTGAAATGATTTACAGTAGCACCAGAGATTCCGTTGGTAAAAAAAACCTTTAAAAGAAGACAAACACAAAAATTACATTGATGTCTAATAAACCAAATAAAAAGTTAAATGTGTACATGTTGCCAACTGCATACACAGTGAGTAAAAACATTCTAGGGATAAATTATTGTGACAAAAAACAATCAATAGATAAAAGAGCATCCTTGCCATTAAGGGTCCTGCCCCCTTCTTGTATCCCATATATTTCCTACCTCCTGTAGGTGAAATTCCATAGCTATAGGAAAACCAATCTGCCTGTCTAAATAGATTGAATGACTTATTATACCAAGTAATACTTTATAGAGAGCATAAAGACTGCGAGTGCCCTGTGTGTCCACTCTTTGCTAACAACTCCTTGCTGGTTATACAGTGTCCATCACTGTGCTTTGTTCCTGGTATCCTATGGTATCTGTCCAAACCCAAGTGGCCCATGGCATAAACAATACACAGTCTCAAGTAATTCATGCAAAAACAATGGCTTCCCAGAGTGGCCAGTGATTTATTTTTTGTCTGTCTTTTATGTATCCACCTTTTTATTGCCCCTATATCACTAAAATAACAGCATAGTGTGATCACATTTAGCACCTTCCCTGTCACTGCTCAGTAATAGACAGAGAACATGGAGACAGAGAGAAAAGATTTGCTTTTAGACACCTCCACCTCAATTCCTTTGCTGTTTCCCAGCCAAATTATTCCGTTTGCAGAAAAGTGCTCCTGTTGTGTGACAAATATGATACAAAAGATATCCAGAATGCCAAGTCTAAAATTTTATAATGGCATCTGTCTAGAAAAATATCCCTAACTAGCCATAGCCTGTAATAATTTGAAATTTAGGTCTATCTTTCCTGTTTTTTTACTTTTAAAAAAACTGCATCAGAAACTTCAGGTCTGATTTCTGCCTAAAGTTGTCTATAGGCACAAGAGGGAAAGATTAGTGGTGGCCAAACATCTCTGGTGCTGTATATCTGGAGAGAAAAAAGTATTGGACAGGTAAAAATCCAGGACTTGGATTCCTGTTTCCCTCAATGGGAGATATCAGAGGACAGTCAAGCTGACCATATTTATAGCACCCGGCAGTGTTTGTAACTCTCATTCATTTCAATATGGAGAGACAACACCTGCACAGTCAGCCCACTCATAGCACACAAGGATAAGACAGACTTGATCTCAGGATCAGTAGGGGTTACACACCAATCAATGTCTTATGACCTCTCCCAATGACAGATCAGAGTAGGTGTTACCCACCAATCAATGTTTTATGACCTCTCCCATTGGTAGATCAAAAATATACTGTGTAAAAAAAAACAAAAAACGGGAACCTGTTAATAGCGGCACTAAAGCGTAAACATAGTTTCATGTAATAAGGGTGCCGGTCGATATATCATGCTGCCCACGGTTAGGGCAGCATGAATCTGCTGACAGGTTCCCTTTAAAGAGGCTCTGTCACCACATTATAAGTGGCCTATACTGTACATGATGTGATCGGCGCTGTAATGTAGATTACAGCAGTGTTTTTTATTTAGAAAAACAATCATTTTTGACTGAGTTATGACCTATATTAGCTTTATACTAATGAGTTTTTTTAATGGACAACTGGGCGTGTTTTACTATGACCAAGTGGGCATTGTGGAGAGAAGTGTATGACGCTGACCAATCAGTGACCAATCAGCGTCATACACTTCTCTCCATTCATTTACAGTGCAGATAGCGATATAGCTATATCGCTATGTGCAGCCACATAAACACACTATAAGGGTATGTTCACACGGCCAAATTTCAGACGTATACGAGGCGTATTATGCCTCGTTTTACGTCTGAAAATATGGCTACAATACGTCGGCAAACATCTGCCCATTCATTTGAATGGGTTTGCCGACGTACTGTGCAGACGACCTGTTATTTACGAGTCGTCGTTTGACAGCTGTCAAACGACGACCCGTAAATTTACTGCCTCGGCAAAGAAGTGCAGGGCACTTCTTTGCCACGTAATTTGAGCCGTTCTTCATTGAAATCAATGAAGCACGGCTCAAGGTTTACGAGCGTCTCAGACGCCTCGTAAAATACGAGCAGCTTTTACGTGTGAAACGAGGCAGCTGTTAAACAGTCTGTCTTTTCACACGTAACTGCCTCTCAGCGTGTGAACATACCCTTACGTTACTGCAGTGTCCTGGCAATGAATATACATCACTACCAGCCAGGACGTGATGTGTATTCAGAATCCTGTCACTTCTGTAGCGTCTGTGTGAGACTACAGCACAGCACAGCGAGATCTCGCTGTAAATGACAGGTTACAGCGTAATCTCGCGAGACTACTCCTGCTATGCTGTAAATCACAGAGACGCTACAGAAGTGTCAGGATTCTGAATACACATCACGTCCTGGCTGGAGGTAATGTATATTCATTGTCAGGACACTGCAGTAATGTTATAGTGCGTTTATCTGACTGCATATAGCGATATATAGCTATATCGCTATCTGCAGTGTAAATGAATGGAGAGACGTGTGTGACGCTGATTGGTCACTGATTGGTCAGCGTCATACACTTCACTCCACAACGCCTACTTGGTCATATAGTAAAACACGCCCAGTTGTCCATTGAGAAACTCATTAGCATAAATCTAATATAGGTTATAAATAAAAAACACTGGTGTAATCTACATTACAGCGCCGATCACATTATGTACAAGATAGGCCACTTATAATGTGGTGACAGAGACTCTTTAAACCCATCTAAATAAACAGGATTTGGATTGGGATGGGAAGGGATGAGATATTGGCAAATGATAGAAGCTCCAATACAACCTGCACACTAACATTGTCTGTGATATACGTTTTATGGATCAATGTTGATAAAATATACTAGATCTACTGGCATAGCATAGAATTTACTGGTAAGCCTGTATCCCTTCCACAGCTAAATATTGTTTATATGTAATGCGAGGGCAGATCTGTAATAATATTAGTAAATGTTTGTTGTATACACCGTAATAAAGCAGTAACACTGACCACAATGCAAACATTCCAAAACGAAACTAGAGAGCAAAGTACAGTCACAACATCCATCTACAACACTGCAGCCTGTCTGGATTGTGGGCCCACCCCTAACATCTAGAGGCTGTGTGATCGTGCTGAGACCTGTAGTTCCACTGAGTATCTGTATTGAAGTAGTCTCCCTGTTACTAGCTCTACCAGGTTAGCCGTGACCCCTCACACACCAGCCAATACACATTGCACCACCCATGATACACTACCTTAGCGCAGCTATGTTCCCTTCTTACTGCTTTTCTTACTTCCTCTTTCCAAAGAAATGACAGACTGCCCGTTCAGCTGACACCTAGCGACGCCTAGAGGCCGGAGGTAAAATTGCAACATGTTCATCTCTTGCATTTTCTTCCTGTTTACATCCCTAAAGCTGTGGGCTTCTCCTCGTGATCGCCGCCTGTCTGCTCTGTCACATGCACTATTTTCTGTTGTCTGATCAGGGCATGGTTCCACAGGGCGATATTGATGTACGGTTTACACACAACTTTAGTGAACACTGTGGTGTCCAGAGCCTGTTGCTATGATTTGAGGGCTAGGCTTAGACGTGGCGTTTTGCTGTGTGTTTTTTCAGAGATGTAGCTAAGCTTTACTTCACCACCACATTTACACGTAAACCTTTCACCTGCCCATACATGTGCAGCATCTAATAGGCAGGGCCTGTTCAAACCCTGGGGCACTTTAAAAAATGTAAAGTGCCCCAGGGTTTGTGCAGCCCTCCCCATTACATGCTGCACATGTATGGGGAGGTGAAAGGTTCTCTTTAAAGAGGCTCTGTCACCACATTATAAGTGCCCTGTCTCCTACATAAGGAGATGGGCGCTATAATGTATATGACAGCAGTGCTTTTTATTTTGAAAAACGATCTAGTTTTACCACGTTATTAGCGATTTTATCTTTATGCTAATTACTTTCTTAATGCCCAACTGGCCGTTGTACAGAGGAGTGTATGACGCTGACCAATCAGCGTCATACACTTCTCTCCATTCATTTACTCAGCGCATTCTGATCCTGCTAGATCGCTATGTGCTGTCTTATACTGACACATTAACGTTACTGATGTGTTTTGACAGTGAAGAGACATTCCTTCCAGCCAGGACGGGATGTCTATTCACAATCCCTGCACTTCGTTAACGTTTCTGTGGTACTTACAGCAGAGCAATCTTAATCTCGCTGTAACCTGTCATTTACAGCGTGATCTCGCGAGATTACGCTTGCTCTGCTGTAAGTACCACAGAAACGTTAGCGAAGTGTCGGGATTGTGAATAGACATCCCGTCCTGGCTGGAAGGAATGTCTATTCACTGTCTAAACACTTCAGCAACGTTAATGTGTCAGTATAAGACAGCACATTGTGAATAATGCAGTGTCACTATGCGCGGAGTAAATTAATGGAGAGAAGTGCATGACGCTGATTGGTCAGCGTCACACACTCCTCTGTACAACGCCCACTTGGTCTAAAGTAAAACACGCACAGTAGAAGGAAGTCGGCACCACTCTCAATCCTCACAGCATGGAACAGGCAGATAGATGCAAGTGGAATCAGGGTTTTTCTCATTTAAGCAAACTTCGGGCGGTGCTCAGCATAAAAACAGACGGTCTTGTAGTATAATATAGATGAAAGAAATGAAAATGCGGCACTCACCCGTTTGCAAATCTTCTTAACTTTATTGTGTCACCTTGGCGAGGGTAAAAGCATTACAGGGAGGACAGCTAGTTGTAGGTTACAGCCTGTTTCGCGCTGGAGATCGCGCTTCTTCTGCCCAGTTGGGCATTAAGAAACTAATTAGCATAAAGCTAAAATCGCTAATAACATGGTAAAAATAGATTGTTTTTCTAAATAAAAAACACTACTGTCACCTACATTATAGCGCCCATCTCCTTATGTAGGAGATAGGCCACTTATAATGTGGTGACAGAGCCTCTTTAAAGCAAAGTAGAGGGGAAATTTACTAATTTCATTTTTATGCAGAAAATCCTTTCTATTCCTTTTTGCCAGAGAAACGCAACTCAATATTTATTACCCAGATTCTGCAGTTTTTTTTAAATATCCCACATGTGGCCCTAGAGTGGTAATGGACTGAAGCACCGGCCTCAGAAGCAAAGGAGTATCTAGTGGATTTCGTGGCCTCCTTTTTATTAGAATATATTTTAGGCACCATGTCAGGTTTGAAGAGGTCTTGTGGTGCCAAAACAGTGGAAACCCCCCCCCAAAATGTACCCCATTTGGCAAACTACACCCCTCAAGGAATTGATCGAGGGGTATTTAGACCCCACAGGTTTTTTGCTGCATTTTGTGGAATTTGGCTGTGCAATTGAAAATCACATATTTTTCAGATTAAAAGGTAAAATTTTAATTTTTTACAAGGAATAAAAGAGAAAAACACCCCAACATTTGTAAAGCAATTTCTCTCGATTATGGCAATACACCATATGTGGTAATAAACCGCTGGTTGCACAAACGGTAGAGCTCAGAAAGGCAGGAGCGCTATTTGGCATGTAGATTTTGCTGGATTGGTTTCTGGGCGCCATGTCGCATTTGCAGAGCTTCTGAGGTACCAGTACAGGGGAAACTCCTTAAAAGTGACCCCATTTTGGAAACTAAACCCCTTGAGGAATTCATTGTAGTTTTCATGGGGTGCATGCGACTTTTTGATCAGTTTTTATTCTATTTTTAAGAGGTGTGGTGACTAAAAAACATCAATTCTACCATTTTTTTTTATTCCTTTTTTTTTTTTTACAGTATTCACCATGTGCTATAAATGACATATACCCTTTATTCTGCGGGTCGATACGATTACGGCGAAACCATATGTTTATAGTTTTTACTTTATGTCTTATGGTGTTAGCACAATAAAATACTTTTTATAAAAAATCATTTACTTTTTGTGTTGCCATATTCTAAAAAACCTAACATTTTTATATTTCCATCAAGAAAGCCCTGCGAGAACTTGTTTTTTGCGTAACAAACTGTAGTTTAGATCAGTACCATTTTTGGGTACATGCGACTTTTTGATCTCTTTTTATTCCATTTTTTGAGAGGTGAAGTGACCAAAAAAATGTTGATTTTGGTATGGCTTATTATTATTTTCTTTTACGACGTTCACCGCGCGGGATAAATAACAAAATACTTTTGTAGTTCAGGCCTTTACGGACGCGGCGATACTAATTGTGTAGTTTATTTATTTTTAATAATAATAAAGAACTGATAAGGAAAAAAGGGTGATTTTTACTATTATTACTTATAAACTTTTTTTTTATACAACTTTTTTTTAAATTTTTTATTTTCTCCCACTAGGGGACTTGAAGGCAGGAGGCCGTGATCGCAATTCTAATACACTACACTACATGCGTAGTGCAGTGTATTAGGGTATGTTCACACGGCAGCGTCCGTAACGGCCGAAATTACGGGGATGTTTTCAGGAGGAAACATCCCCGTAATTTCAGCCGTAACAGCATGTGCAGGCGCTTGAACGCCGCGTCCATTACGGACATAATTGGCGCTGCTTTTAATTGGAGTCAATGAATAACGGCTCCAATTACGCCCCAAGAAGTGACAGGTCACTTCTTTGACGCGGGCGTCTATTTACGCGCCGTCATTTGACAGCGGCGCGTAAATATACGCCTCATGTGAACAGACAAACGTCAGCCCATTGCTTTCAATGGGCAGATATTTGTCAGCGCTATCGAGGCGCTTTTTTCGGACGTAATTCGGGGCAAAAACGCCCGAATTACGTCCGTAATTAGTGTGTGTGCACATACCCTTAGAGCTGTCAGATACTCACTGACAGCAAGAATAGTGGGTCCTGACTTTGTCAAGACCCACTAGGCTTCTGTAGAAGGCATTGTTAGGCCTCCGGTTGCCATAGCAACCATTAGCGCCCGCAATCATACTGCGGGATGTCAATGATGTTTTAACCCCTAGAAGCCGCGATTGCTATTGAACGCGGCTTCTAAGGGGTTAATCAGTGGGGACCACCGCGATCAGTCCCTGCTAAAGGAGTTGCGGCAACTGCTGTACGAGACAGCCGTTGTCACAGCTCCTGTATGTGCTGGGAGGGGGGCCAGAATCACTGTTAGACCCGTGACGTACTATTAGGTCATGGAGTGCAAACGATGCACTCATCATGATCTAATAGTACGTCCAGGAGCGGGAAGGGTTAAAGGCTATGTAAACCTGTGACAACTTTTTTTATTTTTACTAAAGCTACGCATTAGGCTATGTTCATACGCTTAGCAAAAATACTTCTGAAAATACGGAGCTGTTTTCAAAGGAAAAACAGCTCCTGATTTTCAGCCGTTTTTTTAGCAACTCGTGTTTATTGCTGCGTTTTTTTACGGCCGTTTTTGGAGCTTTTACTTTAGAGTCAATGAAAAACGGCTCCAAAAAACGGCTCAAGAAGTGACATGCACTTCTTTATAGCGGGCGTTTTTTTACATGGCCGATTTTAAAAATAGCCGCGTAAAAAAACGGTCTGTCGGAAGATAACTACTTTTTCCCATTGAAATCAATGGGCAGATGTTTGTAGGCATTCTGCTTCAGATTTCCTGGCCGTCTTTCGGCCGTTTACGGCCTGAAAAAAGGCCGAAAATAAGCCATGTGCACATACCCTTATAGTGTTTACTGCAACTTTGTAATTGTTTTTTATTAGAAAAAACAAATGTAACTTTTTGAGATACAGCTTCTATGTTTTGTGGATACCTGACACGAAGGATCCACCTGTTATCGACCAAGTCATAATTTATATTTGATTGATAACAGGTGGATCCTGCATGTCAGAGACACACAGGACCTGTTGTCACCGAAGCCATCAGTCCCGCTGACCTGACAGATTCAGGTTTCAGAGCAAGATACAGCTTCTATGTATCCAGGATAGATAGAAGCTGTATCTCAAAAAATAATTTTTTTTATTTATAAAAAGCAAAGTTGCATTAAACACTATAATACATAACTTTTGTAAAAAGCGAAAAGTAAAAAAAAATTCTTCAAAGCTTTATATAGCTTTTAAATAAAGTTTCCGGTAGTGAACAAAAAATAAAAAAATATTAAAAGTTCAAACTTTTTTCAAACCCCCCCCCTTTCTCATTTTTCCCCTCTAAAGTAATGTAAAAAATAAACAAAATTGGTATTGCCCTGTCTGTAACAGTCAGAATTATTACAATATAACATTATTTAACTCACAAGGTGAACGCCGTAAAAAATAAAGACGCCAGAATTTATGTTTTTCGGTCACCTTAGCACTAAATGATTTTTTAATAAGTGATCAAAAAAATCGTATGTAAGAGGGGTTGCAATTAGCCAAACTTTTACACTCCCATGATTTTGTAGATTCCTGGAGGTCTGCCAATCTCTTCACCAGGGATTATACCTTTTATTCTCATGCCCATTCATCTTTCTCTCATATAGATCATCTATTCCTTCCATCTCAGCTTTTAAATAGTTTACTTCGTGCCAAAGTACGTCCTATTTCGTGGTCAGATCATGACTTTGTTTACCTTGGATTGCTTCTGGCTTAACCCCTTAATGACCAGCCTATTTTAGACCTTAATGAGCAAGCCATTTTTTAAGTTTTTCCATCGTCTCATTCAAAGAGCTATATCCTTTTCATTTTTGCATCAACATAGCTGTATAAGGTCTTGTTTTCTGCGGGACAAGTTGTAATTTTTAATAGCACCATTTTGGGGTACATAGAATTTCTTGATTAACTTTTATTAAAATTTTTTTGGGGGAGAATAGAAAAAAATTTTTTACGACGTTCACTGTGCGGGTTAAATGATGTAATAACTTTATAGTCGGGGTCGTTACAGACACGGCGATACCAAATATGTGTGACTTTTTAACTTTATTTTGTTTGTTAATAATAAAGCAGTTTGTAATGGGGAAAAGTGGGTTTTTCATTTTTTTTTTTTTTCACTTTTTATTAAACTTTTCTTAACTTTTTTTACTAGTCCCACTAGGGGACTTCACTATGCGATTATCCGATCACATTTATAATACACTGCAATACTTCTGTATTGCAGTGTATTATGCCTGTCCGTGTAAAACGTACAGGCACCTGCTAGGTCATGCCAGAGGCATGAACTAGCAGGCATTCACGATAGGCAGACCTGGGGGCCTTTATTAGGCCCCCGGCTGCCATCGGAGATACAGACACTCGGTGATCTTATCGCCGGGTGTCAGTGGGATGAGAGGGAGCTCCCTGCCTCTCCCCATAACCACTCAGATGCGGTGCACGCTATTCAGCACCGCATCTGATGGGTTAAACGGGTGAGATCGATACGAATATCGATCCCACCCGGTCGAGCAGGGACTCCCCCAGCCCTCAGCTACCTCTGGCAGCTGAGAGCAGGGAGATTTGACAGCTCCCTGCTCTGTTTACTTATTCCGATGCAGCGACGTAAAAAGTCTATTGCATCGGAATAAGGCCCGTTAGTGACCAACGTAGAAACACTATGGGCCGGTCACTAACAGGTTAAACCTAGGTCTAACTCATGGCGTTTAAATGAGTCCCTTCTGACAAACCCCCAAATATTCAAAGAAATCACAACGGAACTTGTACAGTATTTCCACCTTAAGTGTATGTGCACACACAAAATCAAAAACGTCTGAAAATATGGAGCTGTTTTTTTTAGCAACTCACGTATTTTGCGGCGTTTTTTACGCCCATTTTTGGTGCTGTTTTTCTATAGAGTCAATGAAAAATTGCTCCAAAAACTGCTCAAGAAGTGACATACTCGTTAGCTACGAAAACAGAGTACATGGTTAAGGAAACAGCGTAACACGCTGAGCTACGCTGTTTCTGTGACTCCCATAGTAGTGAATGGCAGTTACCGAAGCAGCATCGCATGCTATGCTGTTTCCGTAACTACTATTCAGTTCTATGGGAGTTACGGAAACAGCGTAGTTCAGAGAGTTACGCTTTTTCCTTAACTCGACCATGTACGCTGTTTTAGTAACTAACTAGTTCCGGAAACAGCATAGCTCGCGGTGCTACGCTATTTCTGTAACTCCCATTCACTTCTATGTGAGTTACGGAAACAGAGTAGCTCAGCGAGCACTCGGCTGTTTCCGTAACTCCCGACCACCTAACCAGGAAGTGGCCGGGAGACAGCTGAGCCGAGTATGATAGAACTGGATTTAGGGGGCCCCGTTCTAGAGATAGGTGTGGGTCCCAGAGGTGGGACCCGCATCTATCTGACATTAATGACATATCCTGTGGATATATCAAAGAAGTAGTAGGACAACAGCACACGTCTTCAAATCATCAAAGTGGTATTATTGTCAAGACATCCACAAACGACAGGCAACGTTTCAACCCATAGTGAGTGAGGGGTCTTTGTCTTGAGAGTGGAGAGGCATCAATCCAAGTAGCTTGCGGTCCAGTGTGAAGTTTCCACAGTCAATGATGGTTTGGGGAGCCATGTCATCAGCTGGTGTTGGTCCACTGTGTTATATCAAGTCCAGAGTCAGCACAGCCGTCTACGAGGACATTTTAGGGCACTTCATGCTTCCCTCTGCTGACAAGCTTTATGGAGATGCAGATTTCATTTTCCAACAGGACTTGGCACCTTCCCACACTGCCAAAAGTACCAATACCTGGTTTAATAACAACAGTATCACTGAGCTTGATTGCCCAGCAAACTCGTCTGACCTAAACCCCACAGAGAATCTATGGGGTATTGTTAAAGAGGCTCTGTCACCAGATTTTGCAACCCCTATCTGCTATTGCAGCAGATAGGCGCTGCAATGTAGATTACAGTAACGTTTTTATTTTTAAAAAACGAGCATTTTTGGCCGAGTTATGACCATTTTCGTATTTATGCAAATGAGGCTTGCAAAAGTACAACTGGGCGTGTTGAAAAGTAAAAGTACAACTGGGCGTGTATTATGTGCGTACATCGGGGCGTGTTTACTACTTTTACTAGCTGGGCTTTCTGATGAGAAGTATCATCCACTTCTCTTCAGAACGCCCAGCTTCTGGCAGTGCAGATCTGTGACGTCACTCACAGGTCCTGCATCGTGTCGGCACCAGAGGCTACAGTTGATTCTGCAGCAGCATCAGCATTTGCAGGTAAGTAGCTACATCGACTTACCTGCAAACGCCGATGCTGCTGCAGAATCATCTGTAGCCTCTGGTGCCGACACGATGCAGGACCTGTGAGTGACGACACAGCGTGATCTCTGGAGAACACGGCTGTGTCTGCACTGCCAGAAGCTGGGCGTTGTGAAGAGAAGTGGATGATACTTCTCATCAGAACGCCCAGCTAGTAAAAGTAGTAAACACGCCCCGATGTACGCACATAATACACGCCCAGTTGTACTTTTACTTTTCAACACGCCCAGTTGTACTTTTGCAAGCCTCATTTGCATAAATACGAAAATGGTCATAACTTGGCCAAAAATGCTCGTTTTTTAAAAATAAAAACGTTACTGTAATCTACATTGCAGCGCCTATCTGCTGCAATAGCAGATAGGGGTTGCAAAATCTGGTGACAGAGCCTCTTTAAGAGGAAGATGAGACTCCAGTCCCAACAATGCAGACGAGCTGAAGGCTGCTATCAAAGCAACCTGGGCTTCCATACCACCTCAGCAGTGCCACAGGCTGATCGCCTCCATGCCACCGCAGCATTGATGCAGTAATTCATGCAAAAGGAGCCCCAACCAAGTATTGAGTGCCTATACTGTACATACACTTTAGTAGGCCAACATTTCGTTATTAAAAATCATTTTTGAAATTGGGCTTATATACTATTCAAATTTTCTGAGACACTACATTTTGGGTTTTCGTTAACAGTTCGCCATAATCATCAACATTAAAAGAAAAAAATGCTGGAAATAGATCACTCTGTGTGTAATGAATCTATAGAATATATGAGTTTCACTTTTTGAATTGAGTTACTGAAATAAATTTACTTTTTGATGATATTCTAATTCATGGAGAAGGACTAGTGTGTGTGTGTGTGTATATATATATATATATATATATATATATATATATATATATATTGCGCTGTCGGGATGGGATTCCCGCGAAGCGCAGTACAGTTACGTCACGGTGATAGTGTGGGCTCAGAGGCTGAGCCTGCACCATCACTGCCGGGTGTCAGCTGTATGTTACAGCTGACAACCTGCTGTAACTGCCAGGACCAGAGTTAGTCTCTGATCCGGCCGATTAAACACTCAGATGCTGCACTCATTAGAGAAACCGGAGGCCCAACATTGGCCTCCGTGTCTGCCTTGTACGGAAGCCTAAGAGGACCCGCCAGAGGCTTTCTGTCAGCGTATGACTGATCGCTCTAATACACTGCACTACGTATGTAGGCCTTCAAGTTCCCTAGATTGAAAAAAAAAAAGTTCAAAAATATAATAAAAGTGTAAATAAAAATAAACGTTTCAAGTTGAAAAACCCCAAATTACCTTTTTTCCCATAAGTCTATTATTGGAAAAAAATGCAAAACAAAAAATATATACATAATTGGTATCGCCACGTCCGTAACAACCCCTACTAGAAAACTATTATGTAATTTATCCCGCACGGTGAATGCTGTAAAAAAAATAATCAAAAAACAATGCCAGAATCGCTGTTTTTAGGTCCCATCCCAAAACAATGGAATAAAAAGTGATCAGAAAGTCACATTTACCCCAAAATAGTACCAATAAAAACAACAGCCCGACACGCAAAAAAAATCCCTGACACAGGTTTGTCCACGCAAAAATAAAAAAGTTAGTCTTAGAATATGGCGATGCAGAATAAAAATTATTTTTTAAAATAGTGATTTTATTGTGCAAAAGCTGCAATACATGAGAAAAAAACCTATATAAATTTGATATCGCCGTAATCGTATTGAGCCACAGAATTAAGTTAACATGTCATTTATGGCGCACGGTGAGTGCCGAAACCCCCCCCCCCCCCCCAATAAAAAACAATTCCAGAATTGCTTGTTTTTTTAATAATTTCCTCTTCCAAAAAATTTAATAAAAAGTGATCAAAGAGTCGTATGTGTCCCAAAATGCTATCAATAGAATCTATAGCTTGTCTCGCAAAAAGCCCTCACACTGCTCCATCAACTGAAAAATAAAAAAGATATGGCACTAGTAATGTGGTGATGAAAAAACATCCCGATATGCAGGCCGGAGGGGAACATTCCTTTAGTTTTAGGGCCCTAGTATTTAGGAACACAGCCCATCTGCTGGAAGCGAGGGCGAACGTAGTTTTTTTTGTTGGTACATCAGGGATTTTGAAAATGCGACATGGCGTCTACAATTTATTCCAGCAAAATGTACGCTCCAAAAGTCAAATACCACTCCTTTTCTTCTAAACCCCGTCCAAACAGCAGTTTATAACCACATATGGGGTATTACCATACTCGGGAGACATTGCTTTACAAACGTTGGGTGCTTTTTCTTTATTCCTTGTGCAAATGAAAAATGTTGATCTAAAACGACATCTTATTGGAAAAAATTATTTTTCATTTTCACGGCTTAATTCTAATTAATTCAGCAAAAAACCTTTGGGGTCAAAATTCTCACTATACCCCTAGATGATTCCTCAAGTGGTATAGTTTCCCAAATGGAGTCACTTTTGGGGTGTTTCCACTGCTACTAGTACTACAGGGGCTCAGTAATTGCGACATGGCGCCCAGAAATCATTCCAAAAGCCAAATGGCGCTCTTTACCTTCTGAGCCCTACCGTGTGTCGAAACAGCAGTTTATGACCACATATGAGGTATTGCCGTACTCGGGAGATATTGCTTAAGAAATGTTAAGGTGCTTTTTCTCCTTTAGTTCTGTTGGAAATTAAAATAAATAAATAAAATGCTCACTATACCCCTAGATAATTTCCTGGAGGGGTGTCATTTCCCAAATGGGGTCATTTGTGGAGCGTTTCCACTGTTTTGACTCCTAAGGGGCTTTGCAAATGCGACATGTCCTCGAGGAACCATTCCAGCTAAATTTGAGCAACAAAAGTCCAAAGGCGCTCCTTCCCTTCTGAGCCCAGCCGTGTGTCCAAACAGCCATTTATGACCACATATGTGGTATTTCTGTACTCGAGAGAAATTGTTTTACAAATGTTGGGGTGCTTTTTCTCCTTTAGTTCTTGTGGAAATGAAAAAATTCTACGTTTTATTGGAAAAAAAATATTTTTCATTTTGCTTTAATTCATGTGAAATGCCTAAAGGGTTAAGAAACTTTCTAAATGCTGTTTTGAATACATCGAGGCATGCCGTTTTAAAAATGGGGTGATTTATGGGGGTTTCCAATACACTATTTATTAGTTATTAGGCAAGTGCGTATTTTGACCATATCATCATTTTTATGCATATTTTTCTCCTCCAAGGTGTATAAACTTGACTGATTATTGGATGAAGCATATCAGGTGCTGTGTATTTGTGTAATAATAATAATAATAATAATCTTTATTTATATAGCGCCAACATATTACGCAGCACTTTACAATTTAGAGGGAACATGAAACAAACAATATCAGACATTACATAGTGACAAAGTTCATTTACAATTCAAACCTGGGGAGTGAGGACCCTGCTCGCAAGAGCTTACAATCTATGAGGACATAAGGGAGACACAAAGTGTAATAGTGTTTGTTCTGTACAATGGTCCGGCCATTTTTATACACATGCGGTGGTAACATAAAGCTGCATGAGCCGGTCACCAGCCAGTATCCGTGTATGACGGACATGAAGAGAAGGAGTGTGAGGGAATCTTATTCTGATGACTAATCTAAATGGAGGGCCATGGAAAGGAGTCAGATTAGGGAATGTTATAGGCCTGTCTAAATAGATGTGTTTTCAGGGCACGTTTAAAACTGTGGATATTGGGAATTAATCTGATTGTCTGGGGTAGCACATTCCAGAGGACGGGTGCAGCACGAGAGAAATCCTGGAGACGGTAGTGGGAGGTTCGGATTATCGAGGATTTTAATCTAAGGTCGTTGGCAGAACGTAGAGCCCGAGTAGGGTGGTAGACAGAGATGAGGGAGGAGATGTAAGGAGGTGCAGCACTGTGGAGAGCTTTGTGGGTGAGAGTAATAAGTTTGAATTTTATTCGGAAGGGGATGGGCAACCAGTGCAGTGACTGGCACAGATTAGAGGCGTTGGTGTAGCGGTTGGTCATAAAGATGAGCCTGGCTGCTGCATTGAGGATAGATTGGAGAGGGGAGAGTTTAGTGAGGGGAAGACCGACTAGTAATGAGTTACAGTAGTCAAGACGAGAGTGAATCAGAGCAACAATGAGAGTTTTGGCAGTTTCCTCCGTAAGAAAAGAGCGGATTCTGGAGATGTTTTTGAGGTGAAAATGACAGGAGCGTGAAAGTGATTGTATGTGAGGAGTAAAGGAAAGATCTGAGTCAAAAATAACCCCGAGACAGCGGGCGTGCTGCTTAGGAGTTATGATAGTGCCACACACAGAGATGGAGACATCAGGTTTAGGGAGGTTAGTAGATGGTGGGAACACAAGGAGCTCAGTTTTAGAAAGATTCAGTTTCAGATAGAGAGAGGACATGATGTTAGAGACAGCGGACAGACAATCACTGGTGTTCTGTATTAGAGCAGGGGTGATGTCACGGGAAGAGGTATATAATTGGGTGTCATCAGCGTAGAGATGGTACTGGAAGCCAAATCTGCTGATGGTTTGTCCAATAGGAGCTGTGTAGAGAGAAAAGAGGAGCGGACCTAGGACTGATCCCTGAGGAACCCCGATATCAAGGGGAAGAGGAGAAGAAGTGGAACCAGCAAATGACACACTGAATGAGCGGTCAGAGAGATAGGAGGAAAACCAAGAGAGAGCCGCGTCCTTGAGGCCAATAGAGTGGAGCATGTTAAGTAGGAGTTTGTGGTCTACAGTGTCAAAGGCTGCAGAGAGATCCAAAAGAATCAGGAGAGAGGATTTACCGTCCGATTTAGCCGCCAAGAGATCATTTGAGACTTTAGTAAGGGCAGTTTCTGTGGAGTGTAGAGTGCGGAAACCAGATTGTAAGGGGTCAAGAATGGAGTTAGCAGAGAGATAGCGGATAAGGCGAGAGTAGACCAAACGTTCCAGGAGTTTGGAGATGAAGGGCAGATTAGAGACTGGTCGGTAGTTGGCAGCGCTGGATGGGTCAAGTGTTGGTTTTTTCAATAATGGGTTTATAATGGCATGTTTAAAAGCGGAGGGAAAGATACCAGAGGAAAGAGAGAGGTTAAATATTTTAGTGAGGTGACTAGTGACAGCTGGGGAGAGGGACTGGAGGAGGTGTGAGGGGACAGGATCACTAGGGCAGGTAGTAGGACGAGAAGAAGAGAGGAGCCCCGAGACTTCTTCTTCAGTTATTGGGTCAAATGCTGAGAGTGAAGAAGAGGGAGTGCGGGGGGGAAGGGGATCGATGTTACTAGGGGACTGGGACATAATATCATGCCGGATGTTGTCAATTTTAACTTTAAAATATTTGGCCAGGTCTTCAGAACTGAGATCTGTGATTGGCGTCTGCACTTTAGGACTAAGGAGGGAGTGAAAAGTATCAAAGAGGCGTTTTGGATTATTAGATAGTGTGGAGATGAGAGAAGTGAAGTAGACTTGTTTGGTGCGGTGAAGGGCAGAGTTGTAAGTTTTGAGCATAAATTTGTAATGGAGGAAATCTGCATCCAAATGCGATTTTCTCCACAGTCGTTCGGCACATCTCAAGCACCGCTGAAGAAAGCGGGATTGAGGCGTGTGCCAGAGTTGTCGTCGTCTTTGTCGGGTGGTTCGGAGTGTAGTGGGGGCTGCTTCATCCAATGCATTTTTGAGAGTGTTATTATAAAGTTTGGCAGCCAGATTGGGACAGGAGAGGGAAGAGATAGGGGACAATGAGGACTGTAGACTGTCTATGAGTTTCACAGTGTTAATGGCATGTAGATTTCTGTATGTCTGATACGTAGGGATGACCTGAGGAGGCAGAGAATATTTGATAGTAAAGCAGAGAAGATTGTGGTCAGAAAGCGGGAGAGGAGAGTTAATAAAGTCAGAAACTGAGCAGAGCCGGAAGAAGACCAGGTCAAGTGAATGCCCGTCTTCATGTGTAGGAGAGTTAGTAAGTTGTGACAGACCGAGGGACGAGGTTAAAGATAGAAACTGGGAGGCAGATGAGGAGATTGGGTTATCAATGGGGATGTTGAAGTCACCCATGATGAGAGTGGGTGCTTCAGAGGATAGAAATTGTGGAAGCCAGGCAGCAAAATGATCCAGGAATTGGCGGGGTGAGCCCGGTGGGCGGTAGACAACTGCCACTCGGAGGGGAAAAGGGTGAAAGAGTCTGAGGGTGTGGACTTCAAAAGAGGGAAATGTGAGTGAGGGGACCGGGGGAATGACCTGGAAAGTGCAGTGTGGGGAAAGAAGTATACCTACTCCTCCACCCTGCCTGTTCTCAGTTCTGGGGGCATGAGAGAACTGGAGACCACCATAAGATAGAGCAGCAGGGGAAGCAGTGTCAGACAGGTGTAGCCATGTTTCTGTAAGAGCCAGAAGGTTGAGAGAGTTAGAAAGGAATAAGTCATGAATAAAGGTGAGTTTGTTGCACACGGACCGAGAGTTCCAGAGAGCACAGTTAACCCCTTAAGGACACGGCCAATTTTGGCCTTGAGGACAGAGCAATTTTTTTAAAATTTCCCTCTTTGCATCCCGACGCTCATAACTCTTTTATTTTTTGTACGACGTAGTTGTATGAGACTTTGTTTTTTGCGGGACAAGTTGTACTTTATGTACGTACCATTTTTTGGTACAAATACATTATCGTTTAATTTCTATAAATTTTTAATTAGATTAAAATGCAGAAAAAAAGCAGTTGCGCAGCAGTTTTAATATTTTTTTTTTTACACCATACACCGATCATCATAAATAATGTTATACATTTGTTGTACAGGTTGTTACGGTCGTGGCGATACCAAATACGTCTATATTATTTCATGTTTTGGGACTTATATTTTAAAAAGTTTATTTATTATAAAAAATGTGTGTTTGTGTGTATTTTATTTACTTTTTATTTATTTATTTACCATTATTTTTTTTTTACATTCATTTAACTTTTTTTTTTAATCCCATAAAGGGATTTATCATTTTGATTTTTATTTTGTAACTGTAATGTACTGGCATAGATCTATATGCCAGTACATTAGCCTGTGTACTGATTGTACACAGGCAGTTGTTAGGGCATACCTCAGTATGCCCTAACAACAGGAAATATGTTCAGACAGCCCTGGGGTCCTTCACTGGACCCTGGGCTGTCTGGCCATACGAGTTGTGGGCTTTGATCGCGTCACAGTTATCTTCTGTGACGCGATCAATGTGCAGTCCCCCCTCTTTGAACGCCGCGATCAGCTGTCATCGCGGCGTTCAAAGGGTTAACAGCGGAGAGAAGATGTTTCTCTCCTCTCCGCTGTCAGAGCGGGGTCGTGGCTGTGTATTACAGCCGTTGCCCCGCTCTCGATCGCACACACAGAGACGGCACAGACGGCTGTCACACAGGACGAGTATGCTCGTCCTAATGCGCGAAGTGCTCGCTGCTCAGGACGAGCATACTCGTCCTGTGTCGGCAACCAGTTAAAAGAGACAGGGGAAGACATACAAGGAATGGCAAGAAGATTTGCAGGGTTTCTATGTGTGGCAGGTAAGTGGTTGAGCTTGGCAGAAGAAAAGGGAGGCCCAGGGTTGGGAGAGATGTCCCCTGCAGCTAATAGCAGGAGAATGGAGAGAGACAGCAGATGGTTCTGTGATTTATGAGAGCGTTTTTTATGTTGGGCAGTGGGATGAGATGGGTTAAGTTGACTGAGGAAAGTGAATAGTGAATGGGAGCTGTACATGGGTGAGGCCAGGAGAGAAGGACTGATGCGGACTGTTTTTGGGCAAGTCTTAAATGGGCGATAGGATTGAAAACCAAGAGCAGCTATAATGATGAGAGCGGTGGCAAACATGTTTGTTTACAGATAGTTAGAAATCTAATATTGAGAGCGTGGGCTAGTTTGTCTGGTTTGGTAATGCAGCTTACCTGTCACTGACCCTGTCTAACTGCCATGTATAACTGCCAGGACACTTAGACAGAGATGACTTCTGCCTTCGTGCCCCCCTGCACGAGTGCCTTCCCCATATGCTACATCTAAATTTATAGGGAGTAGATGCTCAGATCTAGGCCTAATTAAGCTCGTTCAGCTATTAATCAAATCAACTAGACACATGAGGTGAAAAGCTATGCAGAGATAAACAAACAAACTAGCAGGTCTGGATGATCATAAAACTTAATGACGATCAAACACTTTGACAAAACTTTGAGATAACATTAGACTATATAGCAAGACAGGAAAGCAGAGTACCATAAAATAAAAGTTTCAGCTTTTTGAAATGCAGCTACAGCAGGGATGAGGTTCATGCAGGAATGAAATGGATTATATACCATAAAATAAAAGTTTCAGCTTTTTGAAATGCAGCTACAGCAGGGATGAGGTTCATGCAGGAATGAAATGGATTATATACCATAAAATAAAAGTTTCAGCTTTTTGAAATGCAGCTACAGCAGGGATGAGGTTCATGCAGGAATGAAATGGATTATATACCTGTATGACGGAGGGTGTGGTCTAAGGAGATCAAGACCCTATATCAAGGTGTGCAGAATTATTGGGCAGCTTGTTTACCTCTGGCAAAATGGGCAAAAAAAGAGAATTAACTGACTCTTCACAATTTTTTAATTTCAAAGTCTTTCAGAGGGATGCAGCACTTATGAAGTTGCTAAGATATTGGGGCGTGATCACAGAAGCATCAAACTTTTTTTGCAAATAGTCAACAGTCGCAAGAAACGTGTTGAGAATGAAAGACGCATATTAACTGCCAAAGATTTGAGAAGAATCAAACCTGAAGCTACCAGGAACCCATTATCCTCCAGTGCTGTCATATTCCAGAACTGCAACCTCCCTGGAGTGCCCAGAAGTACGAGGTGTTCAGTGTTCAAAGACATTGCCAAGGTAAGGAAGCCTGAAGCCCGACCACCACTGAACAAGACGACAAGACTGGGCCAAGAAATATCTGAAGACTGATTTTTCAAAGGCTTTATGGACTGAAGAGATGAGAGTGACTCAAGATGGACCAGATGGATGGGCCCATGGCTGGAACAGTAACGGGCACAGAGCTCCACTTCAACTCAGACACCAGCAAGTTGGAGTTGGGGTACTGCTACGGGCTGGTATTATTAAAGATGAGCTAGTTAAACCTTTTCATGTTGAAGATGGACTAAAAATTAACTCCCAAACCTACTGCCAATTTTTAGAAGACACTTTCATTAAGCAGTGGTACCGGAAAAAGACTGCATCTTTCAAGAAAAGCAAGATTTTTATACATGACAATGCTCCATCGCATGCATTGAAGTACTCTACCACATGGCTAGCCAGTAAAGGCCTTAAAGAGGCTCTGTCACCACATTATAAGTGCCCTATCTCCTACATAAGGAGATGGGCGCTATAATGTAGGTGACAGCAGTGCTTTTTATAAAAAAAACGATAAACGTGTAAAAAAAAGTTCTGACTTAACGATAACTCCCGGCTTCTTCCTCCAGTCTGACCTCCCGGGATGACAATTCAGTCCAAGTGACAGCTGCAGCCAATCACAAGCCAAGCACAGGCTGCAGCGGTCACATGGACTGCCGCGTCATCCAGGGAGGTGGGGCCAGATGTCAAGAGAGGCGCGTCACCAAGGACGCGTCACCAAGGCAACGGCTGGGAAGTTCTCGGTAAGTACGAACCTCTTTTTTTTTTTAAACAGGTTACTCGATATGGTGATCGGAATTGACTGTCGAGGATGCTGAAAGAGTTACTGCCGATCAGTTAACTCTTTCAGCACCCTGGACAGTGACTGACGTCGACTAGCCTCATCTCTATGATGGCGGCTGCGCCAAAATCACGCAGCTGTGCATCATACACTGATGACACACGGAGCTGTCAAGTGCCTTTTGCGCACGCAAAACGCTGCGTTTTTTTGCGTGCGCAAAATGCACACACTCGTGTAAATGAGGCCTAGTAAATGAGCCTTTCGCTGCTTCTGTCTTCTCTGATCACTTGTACACAGCGCTCAATGAACGCTGTATATATGAATAGAGCAGTGGTTCTCAACCTGGGTTCGATCGAACCCCAAGGATTTGGTGAGTGAGTCTCAGGGGTTCGGCGGAGGTCAAGATACATATCCGACTCATATGATTCGTGATGACACGCCCTGCTTGGCCATCATTGGCTGTAGGTGATCACGCTACATCGCTTGGCCTATCTGTGCTGCAGGGAATTTGGTGCGCTCAGTAGTCGACTTCTTTCTTAATATTTTAATCCTGTCATACTAACTATGTCAAGCAAAAAAAGCAAGTGGTCGGACGAATATGTACAATATGGATTCACATGTATAACGGAACGTGATGGGAGTCAGCATCCTAACTGCATGATTTGCAATGCTAAGTTGAGCAATTCTAGTCTAGCACCGGCAAAACTAAGAGAACACTTCCTTAAGCTGCATGGAGATGGAAAATACAAGAATAGAACGCTCGCTGAATTCAAGGTGAAGAGAGCCAGAGTCGATGAAAAGGCTACTCTGCCTGTTCTTGGCTGTGTACCCATCAACAAACCGATCCTCACAGCATCGTACGAAGTTGCTTACCTGATCGAAAAGCACGGCAAACCACACACCATTGGTGAAACACTCATAAAACCAGCTGTGTTGAAGATGGCGAATATCATGCTGGGAAAAGAGGCTGAAGTTAAGTTATCCCAAATTCCTCTTTCAAATGACACCATCAGCGACAGAATAGAGGACATGAGCAAAGACATCTTGACTCAAGTAGATGCATATCTGATTTCAAGCCTGGCAAAATTCAGCATTCAACTTGACAAGACCACAGACGTTTCCAATCTAAGCAAACTTGCTGTATTCGTGTGCTATGTGAAAGACGACGTGATCAAGGAAGATTTTTTATTTTGTAAGCCTCTTACAATAACAACTAAGGCAGCCGATGTGAAGAAACTTGTGGAAGACTTTTTCAAAGACAACAATCTTTCGTGGGATATGGTTTCTGCAGTTTGTTCGGACGGAGCTCCAGTCATGCTGGGAAGAAAGTCTGGTTTTGGTGCGCTAGTGAAAGCCGATGCACCACACATCATTGTTACGCATTGTATTCTGCATGTAGGAGGAACTACCGCGGTTGGTACGCAATGAACAAGACACACCTTCTGTTTAGCAACTTCTTTACTGCAGCGGCAAATAACAATAACTTCTTCTTTATGGAGCAGACAGGAAGCCTGAGGTTGAGGACTTCGATCCCGCTGGAAGTCCCCTGGAGAGAGGTTGTGCCTGACCCCATGTTGCCGGCTTGGCTAAGGAAACGCCGCTGTCAGTCACGGCGGGAGCTACCCGCTACTGACAGCCTACCCTAGGGTAAGAGTCACACTCTCGGCCCACGGATCGCGTCGTGGGAATCAGCGACTAACGTACCTACTAGCACCGTCACGGGTCCTTGCGGAGCTATCCGCTACCTTTCATGACAAACCCTCTCTCTCCTCAGTCGGTGGTCCGAACGGTGGACCCCCTAGGACGCAACTGAACTGGCGGGCTGACGCTACGAGTTACACGAAGTCCAGCTAATAGTCCAACAAAGTCCCGTCAACCCGACCGTTCCTTCTGTCTGCTCCTGCTCCAACAAGATTAATAAATAACAGTTCTATGCAAGGTTACATACGGTGCTTTTACTCTGGAGGACACGCCGCGACACTGGTGCGGTGAATATGATAGCAAGTCCGCCTGTCTTTGGGCTTAGCTCAGGGTGAATTGTTTGACGGTAGCTAGCGATGGACGTCACAGAGTGAACAGTCCTGATTAGGACAAGGGCCCTATCTTCTATGGCGGGACTCTAGTCCTTGATTTGGGGTCTGAGCACGGTACCTGTGGCTGTTGGCACACTCCTTGTGCTCCGGCCGGTCCTCTGTCCTTTTTATAGCCCTTAGGAGAGCCCACGTTCTGCCAGGCTCCTGCCTTCTCTTTCCTCCTGCGGTCTCCAGTGACAGCTCTCACTGTCACGGTCACTGGCACGGTCCGGACCCCTGTTCTTCCCTGCTCGTCTCTCTTGTCTTCTTCCCGTCCTGCTCCTTTTTTCTCCTCTCTCCCTCCCCTTGTTCGCGCCACTCTTTACTCCGCCCCCTCTCTCTTTTGGCGCCCTCTCTCTCTTCCTGCCGAGTCCCTCCTCCTTGTCCCGCCGTGCAGACCTCGCTCTCCTTGCCGTCGGGCGCATGCGTCATGGCTCTCGGCGGTGCGGCCGTTGCCATGACGCCACAGACGCTCTTTCCTCTTCAGCCGCCCTACAAGCCCGCGCTCCTGCGCCGTCCTCCGAGAGGGGTAAGTCCCGTTGTAACCCTCACATGCACAGGCATGCGTTGGCAACAAAAACCTTGACTCCAAAACTGGCTGAAGTATTAAAAAATGCGTGAACTTTGTGCGAAATAGTTCTCTGAGGCACCGCATCTTCATTGAGCTGTTGTAATGACGGGGTAGGGAGACAGACAGGTGAGCCCTAATCTACCGCCACTCAGTCCCTGCCTACTTGCAACGGCCCGTCCTAGGCGACGGCGTACAACTGGGCGACGGTCCCTACGCTCAATAAGTGCATGACAGACAAACAGACAAGGGTACACAGAAGCTAAGGGAAATGGGGCAGTTGCCCACGGCAACACAGTGAGCAACAAGAGTAGTGAACGAGTCGAGTCAAACCAGGAGTGTACGAGAAACAAATCGCAGAGCAGGAGTGTAGTCAGTAAAGCCAGGGTCAAAATGAAGCAAGGTCAATAATCATAGCAGGAGCAGCAGAGCCAGGAAACAGGAAAGAATCACAGGCACTGGAGGAGCAGGAAATGCAGGTATAAATAGACAGAGGGCGGGAGCTAGCTCCGTCTGGCCAGGCTGTGATAGGCTCTCCCACTCCTCAGCCTCCCAGCCTGACTGGTAGAAGATCGTGTCACTCTCTCATACTTAGGAGCAGGTGCAGACTGATTACCCACGGGCGTCGACACAGAAGCTGTGTCTGGCAGATCCTTTACAGTACCCCCCCCCTTTTAAGAGGGGCCACTGGACCCTTTCTAGGTGGACCTGGCTTATTGGGGAAGCGAAGATGGAACCTCCTGAGCAATACCCCAGCGTGAACATCCCGGGCAGGTACCCAAGTCCTCTCCTCAGGCCCGTATCCTCTCCAATGGACCAGGTACTGGAGAGAGCCTTGGACCATCCTGCTATCCACAATCTTGGCCACCTCTAATTCTACCCCTTCAGGGGTGAGAACAGGGTTCGGAGGTCTCCTCGAGGGAGCCAAGGACGGGGAGCAGTGTTTAAGGAGGGAGGCATGAAAGACGTCGTGTACTCGAAAAGACGGGGCTAACTCCAGTCGGAAGGAGACAGGGTTAAGGACTTCAATGACCTTGTACTATATATCGGGGAGCAAATTTTTTGGACGGGACTTTAAGGCGCAAATTTTTAGAAGATAACCACACCAGATCCCCGACCACAAACAAGGGGTTAGCAGAACGTCTTCTATCTGCCTGAGTCTTTTGTATGCTCTGGGACGCCTCTAGGTTCTTCTGAACCTGGGCCCAGACTGCACAGTTCCTGATGATCTACCTTGGGAAACGGAGGAGGACCGTGGATTAAACCCAAAATTACAGAAAAAGGGGGAGACCCCTGACGAGTTACTGACCCGGTTATTAAGGGAAAATTAGACAGAGGGCGGGAGCTATCTCCGTCTGGCCAGGCTGTGATAGGCTCTCCCACTCCTTAGCTTACCAGCCTGACTGGTAGAAGATTGTGTCACTCTCTCAGACTTAGGAGCAGGTGCAGACTGATTACCCACGGGCGTCGGCACAGAAGCTGTGTCTGGCAGATCCTTTACAGCTGTGTAAAGAAATGGGCTCTGAATTCGAGGTACTTCTGTACCATTCTAACGTTCGGTAGTTATCCCAGGGACAGGTGCTGAATCGTGTTTTTGCCGTGAGTGTGGAATTAGCACTGTTTTTGCAAGAGCACCAACATTGTCATGCAGATTGCTTCAAAAATTCTGAGTTCATTCTCATTTTAGCGTACATGGCTGATATCTTCGCAGCTCTCAATCATCTCAATCAACAGATGCAGGGTGGTGGAGTCAACATCATCGAAGCGGAAGAAAACCTGAAGGCTTTTCAAAAAAAGCTACCGTTATGGAAACGACGAACAGAGAACGATAACTTTGCAAACTTTCCCCTGCTGGACGACTGTGTAAGTAGATCGAAGATGTATCTGGAATCGGAGACCTTTCTGTACCCGCGGAACTGAAGCAAGCAATTGCCACGCACTTAGATGAGCTTGCAAAGTCTCTCGACGGATACTTCCCTTACAAGAGAGTCATATCCAGCATGGGTGAGACAGCCGTTCAGGTTTAGTGTTGAGACAACAGATGTCCATGATGAATACCTCGATGAAATCATTGAAATTCAGCAGAGCCAGGTTCAACAGCAAATCTTCAGAACAACAACGCTCTCAACATTTTGGTGTCAACAAATGGTAACGTACCCTGTTATTTCTAAGAAAGCTCTGGAGATTTTCATACCGTTTGTTACAAAATATCTTTGCGAGCAATCCTTTTAGAGGATGCTGGACATAAAAACGAAGAAAAAGAACACACTTTGTTGCGAAAATGACATGAGAGTGTCACTTGCCAAGGTGAAGCCGTGCATTTCTGAACTGGTCTCTGAAAGGCAACAGCAGAAGTCACACTGATTTGCAGTAAATATTCATTATTTTGTTTTCGTGTGAAAATCATGTTTTGATGCTTTTGTTCTTTGAACACAGTGATGTTGATGCACGGTTCATTTTGTGCACCAGTAAAATATATACCTATGTTTTGAATTTGAAAAAATCATATTTTATTTTTCCAATTAAGAAGGGTTCGGTGAATGCGCATATGAAACTGGTGGGGTTCAGTACCTCCAAAAAAATATCGCATGTACCCCAAAATGGTATCAATGAAATCTGCAGATTGTCCCACAACAAATAAGCCCTCACACAGCTCCGGTGGTGAAAAAATAACAGTTCTGGCTCTCGGAATATGGCGATGCAAAATGCGCAGTTCGTTCCAAAAGCGGATAAGATTTTTTTATTTCTGAGCCAGCTCCATCACATACACCTTCTCAAAGAGCTGTGATTGGTCCCCTGCTGACTTACTGTGCCGATCAACTGTCATAAACAGTTGATGGCACAGTTCTGTCACCCTGTACTTTGACAAGGTGACAGTGGTTAGCCAGGACGCACCGGTACATCCTGGTGCCTTAAAGCACTGAAATACAGGACGTACCGGTGCGAAAGGGGTTAAAGTGAGAATAATAAACAAACAACTCAAAATTTACAAATAAAGATTTGACATTTAAAAAAAATAATTCTAATAATAATCAGTGACCAATATAGCCACCCCTCTTTTCAATAACAGTCATAAGCCTTCCATTCATGGAGTCTGTCCGTTTCTTAACCAGTTCAGGACCGGGCTATTTTGAGCCTTCAGGACCAGACACCGTTTAGCCATTTTTAGCATGCGTTAGTTAAATGGCTATAACTTTTTTATTTGTTGGGCTGACGTGATTTTTGCGATGTTTTTTCTGTAGACAATGCAGGTTTCTTTTTTTTATTGTTTTTATACACATCCTTTTTGCTAGTTTAGAATTTTTATTCATAAACTTTGAAAATAATAGTAAAAAAATAAGCTTTTTTAGGTTTCAGCTATTTTTTTTTGGTAATAACATAGTTTTACCCTAAAATAGACCTTTCATTTGTGATCGTTATTGTCTACCGTAAATTGTAATATATTACATGTCTATATTAGGGTAATTGGGTCAGCGCTAGCGTTACAACAATGATTGGTGGGGGGGGGGGGCGTTTTTTTTTTGGCTTGGGTATTTTATGTGTATTTATTATGACATTTTTTTTTACACTTTACTATTTTTTTATTACTATGGTCTGTCCCTCAAAGGTCAGAAAAGACCTTTTGGGGAACTTTTTATATTTTTTTTCGTTCTTTTACACCATCTTTTCCACTGTAACTGGAGCTGCACAGCAGCCCCACTTACAGGGGAAATCAGCCCTCTCATAGTGACGATCGTCACTAATAAGGCTGTGGTGGGTCTAGTTAGACCCAGCAGCAGTCTGTCAATAACGGCACCCGGCGATCATGTGACCAGTCACATGAACACCGGGAGGAATATTGGAATTTTTATTTTTTTATTTATCAGTGCAACATTGGCCCCACATCTGTTGATTTATTATTTATTTCCCGATTTATTATACCCTCTTATTATGCCCTGATGTACTCTGCACAGCTCACATATGCCCCCACATTATAAACTGAAATACCAGCAATACTACAAACAGAACAACTGCCAAGCTAAATTTGTGCTCCAAAAGCCAAGTGGCGCTCCCTCCCTTCTGAACCCTACGGCGTCCCCAAACAGCAGTTTACGTACACAGATATAGCATCGCCATACCCGGGAGGACCCGCTTAACAGTTTGAGGTATTTGTCTTCAGTGGAATGAACTGGGCACAACACATTGTGCACTAAAATGGCATATACCTGTGGAAAATTGCAATTTTCACTTTGCACTATCCGCTGAGCGTTCATTTCTAATAAAAAGAAAAACCTGTGGGGTCAAAATACCCACTACACCCCTTAAACAATGTCTTGAGGGGTGCAGTTTCCAAAATGGGGTCTCTACTTGGGGGTTTGTTTTACTATTTGAGCCCAGAGCCCTGCAATTGCGGGCCAATGCTGCGAAAATCCCCAATATAGGCCTCACGTGCGCATTTGCTCTTTCACTCCTAAGCCCTGTCATATGTCCAGACAAATGATAAATGCCTTGAGGGGTGTAGTTTACACACTTCTCAGGCTTTTCCACTCTACTCTGGTACCTAAGGGAGCTCTTGAAATGCAACATGGCGCATGTACACCAGTCCAGCAAAATCTGCGCTCTACAAGCCAAATGGCGGTCCTTCCTTTTTGAGCTCTGCCATGAGCCCAAACAGCATTTTAGGGCAACACATGGGGTATTGCCGTACTCTGGAGAAATTGGGTAACAAATTTTGTATTTTTTCTCCCATTAGCCCTTGTGAAAAAAAAATTGGGCGCAAAACTAAATTATTTTTTTTTAGGAAAAAAAACATTTTCATTTTCACTGTGGGATCAAAATGCTCACTACACCCCTAGATGAATGCCCTGAGGGGTGTAGTTTGCAAATGGAGTCAGTTCTCAGTGGTTTCTACTGTACTGGTACCTCAGGGGCTCTGCAAATACGACATGGCGCCTAAAAACCAATCAAGCAAAATCTGCATGCCAAGTAGCACTCCTGCCATTCAGAGCCCTGCCATGTGTCCAAACAGCAGTTTATGACCACATATGGGATATTGCTATACTCTGGAGAAATTGCTTTACAAATGTTGGGGTGCTTGTTCTCCTTTATTCCTTGTGAAAATGAAAAAAGGCATCATTTTTGTGGAAAGAATGTAGATTTTAATTTTTACTGCCTAATCCCTATAGATTCAGCAAAAAAATTGTAGGGTCAAAATGCTCACTATACTGCTAGATAAATTCCATGAGGGGTGTAGTTTCCCAAATGGGGTCACTTTTGTGGGGTTTGCACTATTTTGGCCCCTCAGTGGCTTTGCAAATGTGACATGGCGCCGCAAACCATTCCAGCAAAACTTGAGCTCCAAAAGTCAAATGTCTCTGTCCTTTCTCCGCCTTGCCGTGTGTCCAAACAGCAGTTTGTTACCACATATGGGGTATTGCGGTTCTTAGAAGAATTTGCTTTACAAATGTTGGGGTACTTCTCCTTTATTTATTGTAAAAATAAAAAAATATGAGCTAAAACTAAATTTTTTTTAGAAAAAATTTAGATTTTCAATTTCACGCCATAGTTCCCATAAATTCTGCAAAAAAATGTGTGGGGTCAAAGTGCTAACTATACCCCTAGAAATATTCCATGAGGGGTGTAGTTTGCAAAGTCGGTCACTTTTGGGAGTTTCCGCTGTTTTGGTCCCTCCTGGGAATTGCAAACACGACATGACACTGAAAACTATTCCAACAAAATCTGCTCTCAAAAATCCAAATGGTGCTCCTTCTCTTCTGAGCCCTGCTGTGGGTTCAAACAGCAGTTTATTACCACATATGGGGCATTACCGTAATCGGGAGAAGATGCTTTACAAATGTTGGGGTGCTTTTTCTCATTTATTCCTTGTAAAAATTAAAAATTTCTAAGTTGTTTCAGAAAAAAGTAGATTTTCATTTTTACAGACTAATTCCAATAAGTTTAGTAAAGAAACTGTGGGGTCAAAATGCTAATTATACCTAGATAAATTCCTTGAGGGGTATAGTTTCCAAAATTAGGTCACTTTTGGGGGGCTTTCACTGTTTTGGCACCACAAGACCTCTTCAAACCTGACATGGTGCCTAAATTATATTCTAAAGAAAGGCAGCCCCAAAATCCACTAGATGCTCCTTTGCTTCTGAGGCCGATGCTTCAGTCCATTAGCACACTGGGGCCACATGTGGGATATTTCTAAAAACTGCAGAATCTGGGCAATATATATTGAGTTGCATTTCTCTGGTAAAACTTTCTGTGTTAAAGATTTTTTTTTATTACCAATGAATTTTGGCAAAACAAATAAAAATTGTAAATTTCCCCTCTACATTGCATTAATTCCTGTGAAACATCTAAAGGGTTAAGAAACTTTTTGAATGCTGTTTTGAATGCTTTGAGGGGTCTAGTTCTTAAAATGGGGTGATTTATGGGGACTTTCTAATCTATAAGGCCCTCAGAGCCACGTCAGAACTGAACTGGTCTCTGAAAAAATAGCCTTTTGAAATTTTTGGGAAAATGTGACAAATTGCTGGTAAAGTTCAAAGCCTTGTAACGTCCTAGAAAAATATAAGGACTTTTAAAAAATGATGCAAACATAAAGTAAAGTAGACATACGGGAAATGTTAACTAGTAACTATTTTGTGTGGTATTATTATCTGTCTTACAAGCAAATAAATTTAAATTTAGAAAAATGCTAATTTTTCAAATATTCTCAGAATTTTGGGGTTTTTCACAAATAAGCACTGAATATATCGACCAAATTTTACTACTAACACAAAGTACACTGTGTCAAGAGAAAACATTCTCAGAATCGCTTGGATACATAAAAGCATTCCAGAGTTATTACCACATAAAGTGACACGTCAGATTTGAAAAAATTGGCTGTGTCCTTAAAGAGGCTCTGTCACCACATTATAAGTGGCCTATCTTGTACATAATAGTATCTGCGCTGTAAAGTAGATTACAGCAGTTTTTTTTATTTAGAAAAACGATCATTTTTGATGGAGTTATGACCTATTTTAGCTTTATGCTAATGAGTTTCTTAATGGACAACTGGGCGTGTTTTAGTTTTTGACCAAGTGGGCGTTGTGGAGAGAAGTGTATGACGCTGACCAATCGGTGACCAATCAGCGTCATACACTTCTCCCCATTCATTTACACAGCACATAGCGATATAGCTATATCGCTATGTGCAGCTACATAAACACGCTATAACGTTACTCAAGTGTCCTTAGAGTGAATATACATTACCTCCAGCCAGGACGTGATATCTATTCAGAATCCTGATACTTCTGTAGCGTCTGTGTGATATTTACAGCAAGGCAAACGTAATTGCTCAGCGTCATACACTTCTCTCCACAACGCCCACTTGGTCAAAAAGTAAAACACGCCTAGCTGTCCATTAAGAAACTCATTAGCATAAAGCTAAAATAGGTCATAACTCCATCAAAAATGATCGTTTTTCTAAATAAAAAACACTGCTGTAATCTACATTACAGTGCCGATCATATTATGTACAAGATAGGCCACTTGACAGAGCTTCTTTAAAGAGGCTCTGTCCCCACATTATAAGTGCCCGATCCCCTACATAATGTGATCAGCGATGTAATGTAGGTAACACTTTTTGATCAAAATGTGCAGGAAGAACCTCCCTATTGTAAGTAGATTTAGCAGTAATGCATATTTATTTAAATTTTGTGGTTTAGGTTGCATTGGTGTTCGCAGTGTGCTGTCGCCATTTTATGTCTGCTGTAATGTAGGTAACAGCAGTGTTTTTTATTTAGAAAAACAATCTATTTTCACCAAGTTATGAGCGATTTTAGTTTTATGCTGATGACTTTCTTAATACCCAACTGGGCGTGTTTTTACTTTTGACCAAGTGGGCGTTGTGGAGAGAAGTGTATGACGCTGACCAATCAGCGTCATACACTTCTCTTCATTCATGTAATCAGCACATTGTGATACTGTGTTGTTCACAATGTGCAGTCACTTACTCACACATTAACGTTACTGAAGAGTCCTGACAGTGAATAGACATCACCTCCAGCCAGGTCGGGATGTCTATTCACAATCCCGACACTTCACTAACGCTTGTGTGGGACTTACAGCACAGCACATGTAGATCACATTGTTCTGTAATTTACAGCGTGATCTCGCGAGATTACGCTTGCTGTGCTGTAAGTCACACACAAATGTTACCGAAGTGTCGGGATTGTGAATCGACATCCCGTCCTGGCTGGAGGTGATGTCTATTTACTGTCAAGACACTCCAGCAACTTTAATGTGTGTGTATGTGGCTGTACATAGTGAACAACGGAAGATCACTATGTGCTGATTACATGAATGGATAGAAATGTATGACGCTGATTCGTCAGCGTCATACACGTCTTTCTACAATGCCCACTTGGTCAAAAGTAAAAACACGCCCAGTTGGGCATTAAGAAAGTCATTAGCATAACTTGGTAAAAATAGATCGCTTTTCTAAATAAAAAAAACACTGCTGTTACCTACAGTGAAGGAAATAAGTATTTGATCCCTTGCTGATTTTGTACATTTGCCCACTGTCAAAGTCATGAACAGTCTAGAATTTTTAGGCTAGGTTAATTTTACCAGTGAGAGATAGATTATATAAAAAAAAAAAAAAAAGAAAATCACATTGTCAAAATTATATATATTTATTTGCATTGTGCACAGAGAAATAAGTATTTGATCTCCTACCAACCATTAAGAGTTTAGCCTCCTCCAGACCAGTTACACGCTCCAAATCAACTTGGTGCCTTCATTAAAGACAGCTGTCTTAAATGGTCACCTGTATAAAAGACTCCTGTCCACAGACTCAATTAATCAATCTGACTCTAACCTCTACAACATGGGCAAGACCAAAGAGCTTTCTAAGGATGTCAGGGACAAGATCATAGACCTGCACAAGGCTGGAATGGGCTACAAAACCATAAGTAAGACGCTGGGTGAGAAGGAGACAACTGTTGGTGCAATAGTAAGAAAATGGAAGACATACAAAATGACTGTCAATCGACATCGATCTGGGGCTCCATGCAAAATCTCACCTCGTGGGGTATCCTTGATCCTGAGGAAGGTGAGGGCTCAGCCAAAAACTACACGGGGGGAACTTGTTAATGATCTCAAGGCAGCTGGGACCACAGTCACCAAGAAAACCATTGGTAACACATTACGCCATAATGGATTAAAATCCTGCAGTGCCCGCAAGGTCCCCCTGCTCAAGAAGGCACATGTACAGGCCCATCTGAAGTTTGCAAATGAACATCTGGATGATTCTGAAAGTGATTGGGAGAAGGTGCTGTGGTCAGATGAGACTAAAATTGAGCTCTTTTGCATTAACTCAACCCGCCGTGTTTGGAGGAAGAGAAATGCTGCCTATGACCCAAAGAACACCATCCCCACTGTCAAGCATGGAGGTGGAAACATTATGTTTTGGGGGTGTTTTTCTGCTAAGGGCACAGGACTACTTCACCGCATCAATGGGAGAATGGATGGAGCCATCTACCGTCAAATCCTGAGTGACAACCTCCTTCCCTCCACCAGGACATTAAAAATGGCTCGTGGCTGGGTCTTCCAGCACGACAATGACCCGAAACATACAGCCAAGGCAACAAAGGAGTGGCTCAAAAAGAAGCACATTAAGGTCATGGAGTGGCCTAGCCAGTCTCCAGACCTTAATCCCATTGAAAACTTATGGAGGGAGCTGAAGATCCGAGTTGCCAAGCGACAGCCTCGAAATCTTAATGATTTACAGATGATCTGCAAAGAGGAGTGGGCCAAAATTCCATCTAACATGTGTGCAAACCTCATCATCAACTACTAAAAATGTCTGACTGCTGTGCTTGCAACAAGGGTTTTGCCACCAAGTATTAAGTCTTGTTTGCCAAAGGGATCAAATACTTATTTCTCTGTGCACAATGCAAATAAATATATGTGATTTTTCTTTTTTTTTCTTTTTTTTAATATAATCTATCTCTTACTGGTAAAATTAACCTAGCCTAAAAATTCTAGACTGTTCATGTCTTTGACAGTGGGCAAACTTACAAAATCAGCAAGGGATCAAATACTTATTTCCTTCACTGTATATTACAGCGCCGATCTCATTATGTAATTATAATGTGGTGACAGATCCTCTTTAATGTCAAAACAGGCTGTGTTCTTAAGGGGTTAAGGACACGGCCAATTTTGGCCTTGAGGATCGAACAATTTTTTTTATATTTCCCTCTTTGCATCCCGGCGCTCATAACATTTTCATTTATTGTCGGTAGCCGTATGAGACTTTGTTTTTTCCGGGACGAGTTGTACTTTAGGTAGGTACCATTTATATTATCGTTTAATTTCTTTACATTTTTATTTTGTCAAAAACTTAGAAAAAAAACCAAAGCAGTTTCGCTGCAGTTTTCTTTATTTATTTTTTTACACCATACACCGATCACCATAAATAATGTTATACATTTATTGTACCGGTTGTTGCTGACGTGGCGATACCAAATATGCTTATATTATTTCATGTTTTGGGACTTATATTTTTTAAAGTTTATTTATTGTAAGAAATGTATTTGTGTATTTTTTTTGACTATTTTTTTCTATATTTAACAAAACTTTTTTTTTTTTTTAATCCCATAGAGGGATTTTTCATTTTGATTTTGATTTTTGAACTTTCATATACTGGCATATATCTATATGCCAGTACATTAGCCTGTGTACTGATTGTACACAGGCAGTTGTTAGGGCATACCTATGTATGCCCTAACAGGAAATATGGTCAGACAGCCCTGGGGTCCTTCAATGGATACTGGGATGTCTGCCCATACAAGGTATAGCCATTGATCGCGTCACAGGGATTTCCTGTGACGCAATCAAAGGGGAAACCCCTTCTCACTTTAGCTTTGAATGCCGTGATCAGCTTTGATCGCGGCATTCAAGGGGATAACGGCGGAGAGAAGAGGTTTCTCTTCTCTCCGCCGATAATGCTGGGCTGCGGCTGTGTATTACAGCCGCTGCCCCTGCTCATCTTGGCGTGCGGACACTGGCTGTCACACAGGACAAGAATACTCATCCTGATGCACCAAGTACCCGCCGCTCAGGACGAGTATTCTCGTCCTGTGTCGGCAACCACTTAACAGAGTTTTACAAGTATAGTTATGTAAAATTTTACAGCAATTAAACAGAGGGGGGAAAGGACAGGATATGGGATAGTGAGGTGGGAAGGTAGGGGGTCGGTTATGTCATAATGCAAATTTTTTCTTCAAAAGGTATTCGGCGTGTTAATTAGAGACAGTCGGTGAGAACAGCACCTGTTAACCATGAGCCAAAATGAGCAGGGGACCTAAATGTCACCCATAGGTTCCAAGTTATATGAAAGGAATCCAAATGCCCATCATCTCCAGCTCTAAGTTCCTCCATGTGCATAATGGATAATTTGCCTTACTGCCATTATAAAGGGGCAGAGCAATCCCTTTTTTAATTTGTTAATCGGGCCTTTAAACATGGATAATAGAGTCAGGCTGGTTCTGGTCCTGCATAGGAAGTTATGGAAATTAATGATATTTTGCCAAAGGGTGGCTACGGGCTGACGTTTCCACCAAATATGCAACATTGATCCCACTTCTTGACTACAACGCCAACACATTGGTGAGACCTGTGGATAAGGTTTATGTAATTTATCAGGAGTCCTGTACCATTGTGACAAGATCTTATAATTTAATTCTTGCAGTCTGCTTGAGACCGTCATTTTGTGAGTTAGAGAGAGTGGGATTTAGTCAACTGGTCTGATGAGAATTTCTGACCCAATGCTCTCTCTCCCCGTGAGAGGATAAATTGAGGAGTGAGGTCCTCCATCTCCCCTTTTAACAACACTCCATATACCAAAGAGATCGTGTGAGTCGGTGCTGAGGAGGAAACACATAGTTCCTCAAACGTGGTAAGAGGTTTAGTGAGACGTGCACCAGGGGCCAAGGAGGATATGAAGCTATGCAATTGAAAATATGGCAGCCATCTAGTAGGAGATAATCCCACAGTGTAACGCCCATGACCGCGGACCGTCGGGATTATTCACCCCCCAACGGCCGCAGCCATTGATCTGTGAGCGCTGGCCCGCATCTCCTCCCCAGGAAACGCCAGCGCTCACTTCCGCTTTGTTCTGCGGTGTCCCATAGGAAAAACTGTAATTAGCCCATACTCACCCTGGACTATAAGAAGGGCCCTGCCCCTTCCTTCAGTGCTTGGGCGTTGTTTTGTTTACCCGTGTTAGTTTTGCAAATGGTCCCTTAGTGTTTTCCAGTTCCAAGTGTTCCCGTTCCCTCTACCTGTATCCTGTATAGGATACAGGTAGCAGGTACGGGAACACTGGGCACTGGAAAACACTAAGGGACCATTTGCAAAGACTAACACGGGTAACCACAACAACGGTAAGGCAATAAAGGAAGGGCAGGGCCCTTCTTATAGTCCAGGGTGGGTATGGGATAATTACGGGACACAGCAGAATGAAGCGGAAGTGAGCACTGGCGTCTCCTGAGAAGATACGGGCCAGCGCTCACAGGTCCATGGCTCCGGCCGTCAGGGGGGGGAGGGGTGAGTAATCCCGACGGTCCGTGGCCATGGGCGTTACAGTATCCCCCCCTTCTTACGCTCCCTCTTCTTGGAGCCAGAGGGGGAGAGAAACTTCTTCATAAGGGTAGGAGCATTGAAGTTCTACTTTGGCTCCCAGAACCTCTCTTCTGGACCAAACCCCCTCAAATCCACCAAATAAAAAAAGTTCTTAACCTCGAATGTATCCGCTGGGGGCAACTGCAGGACTAGGAGTCTTGGTGTAGTAGTTCACAACCACAGGCTTCAGGTGGGAAACATGATAGGAATTGGGGGTAGGAGGCAGCCGAAGCTTGTAGGAGACAGGGTTGATCTGTTGTAGGATCTCGAAGGGTCCGAGGAACCTGGGGGCAAACTTGTATGATGGCACCCTCAGCTGGATATTCCTAGAGGACAGCCAGACCTTGGTACATGGAAGAAACGGAGGCGGCTCTCTTCTCCTTGTGTCCGCCTTTCGTTTCATGCGGTCGACCGCCAGCAGAATAGAGGATCGGGTTTGCTGCCAGATCTGTAGGAAGTCCCTGAATGCAGAGTCAGCTGCGGGCACCTGGGACGTAGCTGACACTGGGAGAGGAATTCGTGGATGGTGCCTGTAAACAATGAAGAACGGTGTGGCAGCAGTGGACTCTCTTGTGTGGTTGTTATAAGAGAACTCGGCCCAAGGAAGAAGTTGCACCCAGTCATCATGCTGCATGGACATGAAGTGTCGTAGATAGTTCTCCATGATTTGATTGATTCTCTCGACTTGACCATTGGACTGGAGATGGTAGGCTGAGGAAAAGTCCAACTTTACATCGAGGAGTTTACAGAGGGCTCTCCGGAACTTTGAGGGGAACTGAACCGATATGCAGAGGTAAGCAGTGCAGGCGGGAGATGTGTTGGATGAAGAGGTTGACCAGTCGAGAAGCACAAGATAGGCCGGTCAGTGGAACAAAATGAGCCATTTTTGAGAATCGGTCCTCCACCACCCAGATCGTACTGCATCCAGCAGAGGGGGGCAGATCCATGACAACGTCCATTGCTATATGCTGCCAGGAGGCATTGGGCACCGGCAGCGGCTGGAGCAGGCCAGCAGGCTTGGAGTGAGCAAACTTGTTAGCCGTGCACACAGTGCAGGACGAGACAAAGTCCATGATGTCGTTGGGCAGCGTGGGCCACCAGAAATTACGGGCAATCAAGTCTCGGGCTTTACGTGCACCCGCGTGACCTGCCAGTCTGGAGCAGTCCCCAGCGAAGAATTCTTCTTCTGTCTGCCAGGCATACAAAAGTCCTCCCCGGAGGGATATCCCTAATTTGCAGAGGGTTGACAGAGACAATGCAGGACAGATGAATGATGTTTTGCAGAGACCCCATGGCATCCTCAGTCTCGAACGACCTGGACAAGGCATCGGCCCTCACATTTTTGTCGGCAGGGCGGTAATGAAGCTCAAACTGGAACCGGGCAAAGAACAGAGACCCCCTGGCTTCCCGGGGATTCAGCCATTGTACCGACTGGAGATAGGGGAGGTTCTTGTGGTCGGTAAATATCAGAATAGGGTGAGCTTCGCCCTCCAGTAGATCTCTCCACTCTTTCAGAGCCAACTTGATGGCCAGTAACTTCCGATCCCCAATCGAGTAGTTGCGCTCTGTAGAAGAGAAAAGTTTAGAATACTAGCCACATACCACTGCCTTGCCTTTGGGACCCCTCTGGAACAGAAGTGCGCCTGCACTAACTGAGGAGGCGTCCACCTCCAACTAAAACTGTCGAGACACATCAGGATGATGGAGGGTAGAGGCTGACGTGAAGGCACTCTTCAGGCTATTAAATGCAGATTCTGCCTCTGGAGTCCACACCTTGGCGTTCATGCCCTTTTAGTGAGGGTAGAGATGGGCTCTGTCAGTGAAGAGACGTTTGGGATGAACTGCCGGTGAAAGTTGGCGAATCCCAAAAAGCGCTGTATGAACCTTAAGCCTTGAGGGCGTGGCCATTCCAGGACGGACTTTACCTTCTCACGATCCATCTTGAGGCCTTGACCCGAGATGATGTAGCCCAGGAAGGGTAGAGAATTTCTCTCAAACACGCACTTCTCCAGCTTGGCGTATAAGCGATTCTCCCTTAATCGCAGCAGAACTTGACGGACGTGTCTATTATGAGTCGTCGGGTCTGGAGAAAAGATCAAGATGTCATTGAGGTAGACCACAACACAGACATAGGGGAGATCTCGGAAGATGTCATTGACTAACTCTTGGAAGACCGCGGGAGCGTTACACAGGCCGAAGGGCATTACCAAGTATTCATAGTGCCCGTCTCGGATGTTGAATGCTGTCTTCCATTCGTCACCCTGGCGAATCCGGATTAAGTTGTAAGCCCCCCTGATGGTCTCGTTTGGAAACAAATCTTGGCTCTGCTACATATTCAGTTTGAACAAAAACTGATAGAACTGCAGTAATGGTGACCGTAATTGCTCCCAGGAGCTTACAGTCAAACAGCTTCAGAGATTAGTGGCAACAGATATCTGTTCTTGACCGTGACCTGATTGAGACCCCGGTAGTCGATGCAAGGTCGAAGAGATCCATCTTTCTTCTTGACAAAGAAGAACCTGGCCCCGGCCGGGGAGGACTTTTGTAGAAAACCCCTCTCCAAATTCTCCTGGATATAAGCGGACATATACTGGGTCTCTGGGAAGGAGAGGAGGGTATACCCGTCCATGAGGAAGGGACGCATCAGGAACCAGTTCAATGGGATAGTCATACACCCGGTGAGGGGGCAGCGTCTCAGCCGCCTCCTTGCTGAAGACATCCGCAAACTGTGAGTAGTGAGGGGGTAATCCTGCCAACGACCGAGGAAGAGGAGGTTAAGCCGGTGGGTCAGACACTATGGTCATGGGGATGGACAGTTTTGAGGAGAGTTTTTTTTTTTTTTATCCAGCGCTGTATCGCCTAGGGTTGTCTCCCTAATCAATCCCAGGCATCAGAGTTTTTTGGCTTTTGCAGACACAGACGCACAACATGGCCTCCGAGGCCACAATATAGACAAAGTCGCGACGTTCGTCTGCGTTGTTTCTCCTGGACGGATAACTTAAGCCGGTCCACCTGCATAGGCTCTTCAGGTGGGCCAACTGACAAGGGCAACAGGGATTGCTGGAAAGTGGTAGCGAGCCTAGGGAATCTTCTCTCCCGACGAACCTCTTGAGATAGTTGCCGGAGCCTCATGTAGACCCGGGTGGCAAGCAAGATGAGGTCATCCAGGGTAGATGTCAGATCATGAGCGGCAAGTTCGTCCTTGATCTCGGACGACAGTCGCTGCCAGAATGTAGCCACCAGGGCCTCGTAGTTCCAGGACAGCTCTCCCGCCAGGGTGCGGAATTGTTTCCCTGGTGAAGGTTCAGCAGGGGTGCAGCTGCAGACGAGACCCGTCCCGGCTCCTCAAATACTGTGTGAAATGTTCGTAGAAACCCCTGGAAGTCACGGGTCTCTGGTCCATGACGCTCCCAAATTGGATTCGCCCATGCTAGGGCCTTGTCAGAAAGAAGCTAGATAATGAAAGTGATCCTTGCGCTATAAGAAGGGAACGCTCTGGCATGTAGAGTGAAGTGGATCTGGCACTGGTTCAGAAATCCCCTGCAGGTACTCGCGTCTCCGTTGTAGCGAGGCGGTAGTAGCAGCGAGAATCGGGAAGCAGCACAGGTACTTACAATAGGTGTAGCGGGAGGAACAGCCAGGGTAACTGGATCAGGAGCTGTGTGGACTGCAGCTTGCGCATCCAGCCGCTGTGCAATGGAGTTCACTTCCAGGAGGAGATGGTCCTGTCGTGATAGAAGGTCTCGCAGGTCTGCTTGCATGGTTTGTGACGTCGTCATGGTCTTGGGTTGTCCAGTGGGGTCCATGGCCTGAGAGTACTGTCACGATCTGTGGGTATGTGGACCCACTGGGCCGTACCACCATAGCGGGATAGCAGCTGGCCAAACAGAGGACTAAGTCAATGTCTATAGTTCGAGTAACTGTACCTGTGGTAGCTCAGACAGTAGCGATGGTTAGGCTCGGATTGGACTTTGGCAGCAGACACCGGGTGTGGTGTAAGACCGCAGGCGTGATCGGTGATCCAATACGACTCCAACTCTCTAAGGCACAGGGACAAGGTAGCACGGGACACAGGTAGCAGGTACAGGAACACTGGGAACTGGAAAACACTTAGGGACCGTTTGCAAAGACTAACACGGGTAAACACAACTGTGCTCAGGCAATGAAGGAAGGGGCAGGGACCTTCTTATAGTCCAGGGTGGGTATGGGCTAATTACTGATCCTCTTCATGTGAACACAGAAGAATGAAGCGGAAGTGAGCACTGGTGTCTCCTGAGGAGGAGAGGCGTGCCAGCGCTCACAGATCCATGGCTGCCGCCCTCGGGGTTTGAGTAATCCCGAAGGTCCGTGGCCATGGGCGTTACACCCTGGGTCTTTTGTGTTCCTTTTTGAGGTTTTGGGTGAGTGATTTGCCACGTCTCCCTAGAAGGAGGAATCGGGATCATCGTCGGGCGAGGCCAGTCAAGAATAGCGATCATAGGTAGATCAAAAGTCCCCAGGAAATTTTGTAAATCTCCCAAATTTCTAAAAGCTGCAGATTTTCCATCTTTGTGAGCTAGGAGTTGGAACGGGTATCCCCACCTGTAAGGAATGTCTTTATTCCTGAGAACAACCAATAATGGTTTTAAAGCTTTTCTCAATTGTAGGGTGCGACGAGCCAGATCAGGTAGAATAAGAAGAGGTATGTCCTTGTAGCATAAGTCATCTGATTCTCGTGGTCTCCTTAAGATTGCCTCCTTGTCTTTGTAGAAATGTATCCTACATATGATATCCCTAGGATGTGAAGAATTGTTGGATTTGGGTCCTGGTGCCCTATTTATTCTATCAATCTCGAACGGGCGGTCTTTCGGTCTCTGGAGCAATGTGCCAAAGAATTCCTAAAACCATGATTCCAAATCACTTGGGCCTACCTCTTCCCTCAGACTTCTGATACGGAGATTGTTCCTCCTATGGCGATTTTCGATATCGTCGATGTGGGTTAATATATCGTTTTTTTGGATCGAGTGTTCCTGTAGAACTTGTCTGTGTAGATCCAGCATGTTAAATGTGGTCTCCTGTATTTCCTCTACTTCAGCCACTCTGGAGCCCACCTGAAGCATCTTTTTTTGAATAACTTCCATATCACATTTGTGGGAAGCTTTTAAATTGAGAAACAGACTTTCAATGTCCTCTCTCGTGGGCATGGATCTTATATGGGCCTTCCAGTCCCAGCCCTCTGCTTGCTGTTGCAGGCGTTTTGGGGTGGATCCCTTAGCCGGGATAACTGGAGAGTTCGAAGACAACGAGGTGGCCCATGTAGGTGATGCCTCTGGAGACCACCATGGTCAATGTGTGGGCCGGGGCAAGGCCTTGTGATGACTCTACGGCCGCATTTCGGTGCAAAGTGTCTGGGGAGGGAGCTGGTATGGAGTCCCGTCGTCGGCAGATCTAGATAGAGGTGGGTAATCCTCCATATCAGGGCTTACCAAGTCTAGTTGTGAGGGAGCCGTGGTCATTCTCGAGGGGTCCCTCTGAGAAGACGATCAGTCCGAGTTGAGTAGCGGATACATGTGTGGATGCTGGAGATGCTGGCGCTATTTTGGACGCCATCTCAGGGGATGCAGCTTGTCGCCCTGAAAGGTGGAAAAACTGATCAATACGACCTGTGATGGGTTCCTGTACGGCTAGATTTTGACCCTTCATCTTTCTGCAGACCATAGCCCGTGTTAGATAATGGAGTTGCCTGTGCTGTGATGAAAACAATGTAAGGGCCCCGAGCTCTTCTGAGTCCTATCCCGCCAGTCAGTAAGCCACGCCCCTTCTATCTTCCATTTTAACTTCAACATAAAATTGATAAAGAATTGACTCAACAAGAATAAAAAAACTTTTACAATGACTAAGGAAAAAACAGGGGACTCAAGACCACACCCTCTATACCCTCTTGATAAAGGAGACAAATGATAAGAAGAGATGACTACATAAAATGAATCCTAGATAATAAATTACTAGAAAATATTGCAATGCCAAGAAAAATTGTGAATGTAATCTTTTTGCAAACTCAAGAAAAAATGCTGTAACTGATATGTATATATCCAGCCTAAAAATGCTATATAAATTACTTCCTATTGTATGGAGAGGAGCATTGACCATTTTATTTACTGTGTCATTTTTCTGTAAACCCTTTTCTTAAGAAAATAAATATACATGAATCTGGAGCAACTGCTTGACGTTAAATTTATCCACATGTCAGATGGGGGGGAATAGATGGTGCACAGCCGCGCTGGGAGCGAGGCTCTGTTTCATATAATGGCGCTGAAGTCCTGATCTTACCTGATGTGTCTTGGCTAATGCTCTATATGAGGCGTGTTGTTAAACCTCTATTGGAAGCCACCAAACATGCAGGAGCATCGTACCACTGGGGTCACCCTTTCCATATAATCCTACGGAAGGCCGGTAGCACATTTGCTGTTAAAGCTCCGTCGGATCTACCTGACGCCTTTAGTTTTTTGGAAACAGACGTGGTTTTGGTCTCAGATTGGACCTTACCTCCCCCTTCACTACCACCCAGGAGGGACTTGGGGGCACGTCCCACCAGACCAGAGCTTCGCAGAGAAAGTTCCGTGCGCCCGGTTCGCAGTCCCGTGGTGGGAATGGTGTCTGAACGGACAGATCTGACTCTTATTTACCATCCACCTGGATCACTTCTTCTGGTCCAAATGTGACTTCTGCTGAGCGCTTAGATGTCTATTTTATATTATGCCTTTCTGATTGTCCCCTCTAGGCTGTCTACCTCCCTCGACAGTTGGTTCTGGGATAGGACGGGTCTTTTCTGAACTTCCTGTAGATGGGGGCCACGTTCACGGTCCAGAGGATCTTGCATAGCTTTCGCAGATTGCATTGGTTTCTCTCCTTTAGCTGGGCCCAGGGCGGCTCTCTGGGGGGCGGAGTTCTGAGTAATGTGCTGGACCTTTAATGTTTATTCCAAATTGCTCATATTGTTGGTCCTTTTTTTCTTTTTTCTATGCTATTCTGGCTCTCTTCTTTCCCCCCATATTATTTACCTCTTCTTCTCCTTTTAACCTTTCTTATCTCTGTCAAATCAGCTCAGTTGGACTTTTAGGATGCTTGGTGTCACAATTGGTTATGCCTTATTTGTTTTTTATGTGTTCACATGTTGAAATTGTATAACTTCAAGTCATGCAATGTTGTGTGCTTCTACTACAAACTTGTGATAAATAAATAAAAACAGAATTTAAAAAAAAAATCCCCTTGGGGATTTGAACCAGTGATCGTCAGAACGCTGGTTCAATACACGGCAATACTAATGTATCACAGTGTATTGTCATTTTTATAGACTCATGTTAAGCCCTGAACAGGAGCATAAAAAGGCAGACCTGGGAGCCTTCACTGGACGAAGGGCTGTCAGAGGAGGCCGAACAGGTACGTCCTGGTGCATCAAGGGGTTAAATAATTTTGAAACATATCTAAATGCATGGTGTATGTTTCACAAAAATAAAAGTATTTTTTTATGTTAAGTTTAGAAATAACAAAAAAAATGGAAAAAAAAGATTCAAAACATATGCCGTTCATTTACATGCATATTTGTGTCATGTATGTATCGATGCATATAAAGGAAGAAGGGAAATTGTTATAAGGACAAAGCGTCAGAGTACAAGGAGAAAAATTGGTAATGGGGGGCTAGGGGGCCCAACGCTTTGGCTGCATGGAGCCCGGAAATTCCTGATGGCGGCCTTGCCTATAGGTGCTGTAATGTATTAGCTGTACACCTTTAAAAGCAGCATGACAATGCATATATATTACGGTTTTCTGGTATAGCTTTTTGCTAACAGTGACACTTGTTTTGTGACTGTTGTGCAACTTTGATGCCCTGCTACTTTTTCCATTCGCTACAATTAGACTGTGACTCAAGCAAGATAAACTTGCTTCCAAGAGTCACAAAACAGTTGCATCATGCAATTTGAGTAGTTCAGCTCACCTCATTCTGCGAGAAGTTGTAATAACTCCTTTTAATGAAATATTTTTACATATGTAGTGTACGTGTCAGTGTGATTATGTACATAGATGATTAAAAATGATTAAAGTCTCAATACAAAGTACTGTATAATCTCTTTCCTATTTACTGCTGGAAAGTCCCTTTTAGAAACTAGTCCCTCTCCCTCCTTCCTGTAAACCACAATATTAATCTAAAGAGAAACTGAAAGTAACAGGGAGAAACAGAGACGGCGAATTACCAAGAGTCGAGGCAAAAGAGCTGAGAAGACTTGACAAAAAAAAAAGACACATATCGATAAGTCAAAGGTGAAAAGAAGAGAATCTAAAAACTTAAGGAGATGGCTAGAGCACATACCCTGAAGATTAGCCCTGTCAACAAGGAAAAGGTAAATGTGTTCATTACAGATGGCCGCCCATCGTTCTTACATGGGACGGTGGGGGTGCTACTTCATATGAAACTATGAGTACGGGTTTATTTTCAATTGTTGATTTTTTTTTTCCTCTTTATTATTGCTAATGTATTAATATAGTTTTGGCACTTTCATATCTTTAAACAGGAAGACGCGCTACAGCATTCCAATAACTTGGCCATTTGACGGAAGTCTGTACAGGACACCTGTTTAATTCTTATGTCTTTGGACAATATTCTTGCTATAGGGGTGTTCAGGACACAGGCAATAAATCCCGGAAACAAGAGTACAGAAAAGGGGAAAGGTCAAGTCCTGCACACTAAAATCTAACATTTCATGTACATTAGAGGAAATACGTTAAAACATTGTTACAAGGCACAAATAGCTACACAATGACTCAAACTAGTTATAGAAATTTACCATACAGCCCCGAGAACATAATGTTTTTACATGTGGCTAGATACCGACACTGCAATACAAACATAAACTATTAAAATATATACAAGCAAACCACACTGAAATCTTTGTACAAACATGAGAACAAAAACTCGTGTCTAGATCTGTATTCTACGCTAGACACGTAGGTAAAAGAGTGCAGATTACGGCACTATAGTCACTTGGCACATTTTTACGTCGCCAAATTATCTATGTGCAGGGGCAGACCACGATTTTTTTCAGGCCCCTGGGCAAGAAGTTTGAGTTTTATCTATAGGAAGCAGAAAATTCAGAGCTCCTCACATGAGGAATAGAGCTCTGGCTCTTATAAAAAAATTAACCATAATTGGAAATACGGGGCCTAGCCCAATGCCTAAAAAGCAGCCCCAGAACATTATCCCACTCCCACCAAATATGCATTTTGGTAGGTTAGCTTTCTTCAGGCACTTGGTGAACCCACTTTGTTAGTTCGCATGGTCTACCACTTCGAAGATTAGCGGTTTTCACTTTGAGATTCTTCTGTCAGGTCCGTATTTCACACCGAATAACCACCTCTGTAAATTGAAAGCTGAAGGCATGCCTGGAAAGAAGTACACCACACAAATGTCTGAGGTACAGCTTCAATGTCAGCCAGGAGAAACTGAACTTTATTCAGAACAAAGAAACACACACAGAGAAGACACAAGCCCCTCCCTATAGATGTGTGACTTGCTTAAATTCTATTCGCTCCCCAGCTGTAACTTTTCCTATACATTCTTCTGCACACTCCTCTTTGCATTCCAGGGGGCGGTGTCTTCCATAGGTGTGTCCGACATGAACAAAGAACTTGTTATATATATCAGTATATTACACAAAGAACTGAAATGTATATACATATGTGTGAGGATAATATTTTTCAGACAATATACATAGTAATGATCCCTGACACTTCCACTTCACAATAATAGCACTTACAGTTGACCAGGGAAGAACAAAAATTTCACGACAATTGGCATAGTGTGACAGCACCACGTTTAAAGTCACTGAACTCTTTGAAGGTCTCCGGGAGACATTTTGTGTAATCCACCATGCCCTCTCTTGCCCTTACGGGGTGTTAATTTCCCCAACTGACTCCAGACTCCATCCCATCTGCTCAACTGGGAGAGGGTTCTGGGCATTTCTTTCTCAGCCCAGCTCAAATCTTTTATTGCTTTGTGGTTCAATAAAATACAAGAGATTATGAGGATAGAGGATCTTATTGCTTCATTCAGGCACTCCAAAGACAAGTTTCTCAAGTCCGGACACCACTGGATACGTTTTCAAAATTCAGCGGAGTACAGATTCTTTGCTTCTTTGTCGCGCCGATGGTTATAGGTCTTTATATATCCTTCCTACCCAACGTCTTTTTTTTTTTTTTCTTTTCTGCATTTTCTCACACTGCTGAATTTGTCCCAGCTGTCAAATCAGAGTGAACCTTGAGGCCTCACACGCATAAATATTAAGCTGTTTAACCGACTTACAAATCTGCACAAAATTCCTCCGCACCTTCCAAAAGCCCTAACTTTTTTTTCCAACAATAAAGCCTTATGAGGGTTTTTTTTTTTTTGTGGGACAAGGTGTAATTTTTTTATGGCACGAGTTAATGTACTATATATGATGTTCTTACAAGCTTTTTGGGTTATGTTTGTACTGCGTTCACTGTGTGGAAAAAGCAACATGTTAAGTTTATTCTACGGGTCAATACAATTACAGCGATCCCAGATTGATATAGTTTTTTTTTTTATGTTTTACCACTTTTACAAAAAAAAAAAGTTTTGTATCCCTATATATATTTTTTTTATATTTCCATCGATTGAGCGGTGTGAGGGCATGCTATTTGAGGGGCGAGCTGTCGTTTTTAGTTATCCAATTTTGGGGTACATGCGACTATTAGATCACTTTTTAAATCAATATAGCTTTTACTTTTACGGACACGGCAATACAAGTTAATTATTTTTTTACATTATTTTAGGGGTACAATGGGAAAAGCTGGATTTTTAACTTTTAATTTTTGTTTTGTACATTTAAAAAAAACAAAAAAAAAACATTTTTATTATTCCCAGGAGGGGACTCGAACAACTATCATTGGATCGCTTAAACAATATACTGCAATGCTAATGTATTTTGAGATACATGGGACTTATTGAGTAACTTTTATTTGATGGGGGTTTTTTTTTTGGGGGGGGGGGAATAGAAAAAAAAAACTAGGAATTTTAAGGTTGTTTTTGCATTTTTTGTACTCTGGCGGTCTAATCAATGTGTTAACTTTATTGTTCTATCGCGGCTATACCATATGTGTATTTTTTTTTACACTTTTACTAAATAAAACCACTTTTATGGGGGAAAAAAAAGTGGGTTTTATTTTATCTGTAATTTTTTTTTTCCCCATAAACTTTTTTTTAACGGTCTTAATTTTTTTTTCTTTTAGTCCCGCTAGGGAACTTCACAATGTGATCATCTGATTGCTGACATAATGCTTTGGTATACTTAGTATACCAAGGCATTATTTCATGTCAGTGTAAAACTGACAGGCAATCTATTAGGCCATGCCTCTGGCATGGCCTAATAGGCAGTTACTGAAGGCAGACCTGGGGTCCTTTATTAGGCCCACGACTGCCATGGAAACCCATCTGCTTCCTGCGATTGCTTCGCAGGTGTGCCGATTGGGTGACTGATGGAGCTCCCTCTGTCAAAAATCTTAGATGCCGCGGTTGCTATTGACCGTAGCATCTAAGGGGTTAAACTACCGGAATCAGATTGCTTTTAGATTCCGGTAGGAGCCTGGCTGTGCATAACAGTTGTTCTCCTGTTGACGATCTTGTGGGTACAGTGGCAGTACCCACGAGATACGCGCGACGTTAATATCCGCCACGATGCGGGAACTAGCACCTGCTTGTGATAGTTATATCCTTCGCTAGTCGTTTTTTTTCTCCCTAGTTGGGTTCTGTACCAGTTGGAAAATGTATCTTTAGTTATTAACAGAAACCGGTTTCCTTTATGAGATCCACAGGTTTGTTTCCCAATTTGTAGCTGGTAAGTTAAAGTCTCCCATAATAATGACTTCATTGTGATTCGCTGCCTCTTCTATTTGCCTTAGCAGAAGAGTCTATGTGGATTCTGTTATATTTGGGGGCTTATAGCAAACCCCTAACAGTATTTTATTATGTTTTTTTCCTCCATGTAGTTCTACCCATACAAACTCCTCATGCTTATTTCTCACATATAGCGTCATGTAGTCTGGGCTTTAGACAGGACTTTACATAAAGGCAAAGCCCTCCCTTTTTCCAGCTTTTATATTCCTCTCTGAACAGAGTGTAGCCCTTTGAGTTAACTGCTCAGTCATATCTATCATCCAGCCATGTCTCGACGAGGTCATACTTTTCCCGACATTATTAATTCCAGTTTATCAATTTTATTTGTCAGGCTTCTAGCACTGGTTAGCATACAACGTAGAGATTGTTGGTAATTTTATCATTTTTGTCTTATCCTTAACTTTTCTACCCTCTCTCTCCATTCCACACCCAGTTTAATTAAGAAGTCTCAGTTCTTTACACTATTTTGCCCTCTACATGTGTAGTTGCTCTCCCCACACCAATCCCTAGTTTAAACTCTTCTCCAACCTCCTAGCTATCTTCTGTCCAAACACAGCTGCACCCACCCCATTCAGGTACAGCCTATCCCTACCGTAGAGTCTGTAGCCAACAGGGAAGATGGCCAAGTTCTCCAAGAACCCAAGCCCCTCCTTCCTATACCAGCTCTTGAGACACTTGTTTGCCTCCCTAATCACCCGCTGCCTCGCTGGTGTGGCCGCTGGATCCTCACAGCTGCTCCCAATAATCTATGAACCTGATCCACGATATGTCGAACTTCAGCACCAGGAAGGCAACACACTGCTCGACGATGCCAGTCTTTGTAACAGATTGCTCCACCTATTCCCCTAATTATTGAATCCGCCACTACTAGCACCTGTCTGGGCGACCCTGCACTCCTATTCCTCTCCTTACTGGAGTATACAATCCCCTGGCTCTCAGAGGAAGTGTCTTGCTGCAAACAACCTGATTTAAAAGGCTGTAGCCGATCAGATAAATGAAGGTTGGATTGGCAACATGCGAACAGCAGAGATGATGAAAGGCTTTATTCATGCATTACATATTTTGTCAGTATTATGAAGCCAAAGTTTAAATACAAAACACCAAAATATATTGAGCCAATAAATCAAGCCAAACATACCAAAAATGTACATCTTTATTTATCACTAAGTGACATGATTAATCATATGCAATAATTTTTTTAAATATATCAACATAATGCATAAAGAATAAATACTGTCCCCACACTTACGTGTATGGTTACAACCATATTGAAGGTACATAAGTAACTTCACCAGAAAATCCACAGTGCAAATAAACCAAAGGCAGATTGGGAGTAGTCAGCACAATTTATTTGCTTGTAAGTAGAGAAATGTACCAGAATACAGGACCATTAGTAGCCACTTGTAGGCATTCACCTGGAGATGGCATGTTTTTTTTTTACTTGCTATCATTAACAGTGTATCTAATCCGAAGATTATTCTTAACACTGTGGATGTCCTTGTGTTTGTGACCAGAGCCTTCATCCTCGGTTTGCTTTAAACCAGAGGCATAGCTAGGTTCTCCAGCACCCGAGGCAAAGATTCAATTTGGCGTCCCCTCTCCCCCCGAACCTCTTTCCCGACAACTCCAACCCCCTCGCCATTTTTGTTTTCTCTACAAATCAATGGTGTCATTTTTTCCCCACTTTTTTTTTTAATGTAACGCGAGCATAAAGCCATTTGTACATTTTACAAGCAAAACAGTTCTATATACAGCACCAGAACCATGCTAAGTACATATATACAGCACCAGAACAAAGCTCAGTGCATATATACACAGCACCAGAACAAAGCTCAGTACATAAATACAGCACCAGAACGAATACAGCTCAATTTAATGCAACCCCTGCCATATATGTTTGCACTAAATTATATACAGCTCCAAGAATGGCCCAAACGATGGTAAGGATATGCTGGGAGATGCGGTTTCACAGAAAAAATAATCATACCACCCATCATCTCGCTGCAGATCATACAGTGACTACAGTGCTGATTAGAGGCAGAATAAACATTTACATTAAGTGACTCACAGGTGACGTCTCAGATTCTAGTTGTTCTTTTTCTCTTTTCTCCATCCTGTCTAGACTCTGTGACGATGTCTCCCGGACACAGCTCATTTCTGCAGTTTGCAACTCCGATGTCTTCAGCTTCTCACTTTTCAAACATTTCTGCACCTATAAACAAAGATAAAAGTTTTCATGGTGCCATACACTGTGCCCCTAAATATAATAGCACCAAACACTGTCCCTGATTATAATAGCACCATACACGGTGTCCCACACACACACACACACCGTGCCCCCTGTAGATAGTGCCCCACATACAGCCCCCTGTAGTGTCCCACATATAGCCACCACTGTAGATAGTGCCCTACATATAGCCCCCTCTGAAAATAGTGCCCACATGTAGCCCCCCTGTAGATAGTGATCCACATATAGCCCACCCCTGTATATAGTGCCTCACATATAGCTCCCCATATAATACTCCACACATAGCCAATCCCTGTATATATGGCCTCACATATAGCTCCCCTATAGTGCTCCACATATAGCCCACGCCTGTATATAGCCCTACCCCTGTAGATAGAGCCCGTCCTGTAGATAACGTCACTCACATTTTGATTAGGATAAAAACTAAAAAAAACAAAACTCCTTTACATACTCACCTTAATCTTGTTCCCGCGCCGTCCGGTAGTAATGCAGACCTGCTCTCTTCTGAGCAGTTCTGCTGGGGTTGAATGATGCAAGCGGCGCGATGACGTCATTGTGCCACTTGAGTCTATGAAAGGCTGGTTTCAGTGGCACCGCCGCCCCCTCAGAGAGGCAGCAAGCCACTGTCATGGATGGTGTGGCCCTGGCGCCCCTCCTCCACCTTCTCTCTTAGTTGCACCCGGGGCACATGTCCCGCCTTCACCCCCTAGCTACGACTCTGCTTTAAACCATAGTGTTAACTGCAAAGTCATAGCACTTAGTGCGAACTATATTAATGCAAACCTGGAAACGATCTGTATATTTCTACATGCTCCGTAATTTTCAGTTTTTATTGTCATCAACATGTATGACCTAAATAGGATGTGGACTGGCTAGGGTTAGGGCATAAAGATTAGGTCGTTTTAGTTATACCCTTGATTGTTAAACTCAATTATATTATTTTTATACCAATATTAAACTAAAATAACGTTCATGGAGGTAGCAACATACCTCAACCATTCATTCCTGTGTGAATCTTTCAGAATACAAAAACGTATGGCAATATGTAAAACAGAAACAAATGTCAGGTTTCATGTGCAAAGTAGAATTGCTTACAAAAACAGCAGAAAGGTCTTCACTTCTGTATACAATGTATCTTTTCCCTGGTATTTTATATTAGCAAATGTGCTTACTTTGTCTAGATATTAAAAAATGATGATCAGTACAGAACAACTGCGTCAGGACTCCGTTCATGGGTTCCGTCTGACTTTTCCGTCAGGGGAACCCATGAACGGAATCCAAACAGAAACCATAGGTTTCCATTTGCATCACCATTGATTTCAATGGTGATGGATCCGGTGCAAATGCTTTCCATTTGTCACCTATGGTTCATGGGAAAGCTCAGATGGAACCAATGAACGGAGTCCCGACGCAGATGTCAACAAAGCCTAATTAGGTTTTATTTTTCTAAAATAGAATGCAACAGTGAAGCAGATAACAAGTGCTACATGACATCATCAAAAACTCCATTACTCTAATCAGCTTAAGGCCCATTTATACCTGCAGATAATTGGTCAGATTCCAATGCTAGCAAGCGATTGCACACAATAATCACTACATAAATCGTACAAATAGTTTATGCGAACATAAAAATAATCGTTGGTCGTTCTGACATTGTGGTATGTAAACATGAATAATTTAATTGGTAGCAGACATTTTAGGTTGCAGCCACACGTGGCAGATATTGTTACTGAAATTTCTGTGACTGAAAATCCGTTCCATACATCTGAATGGGGTTGTTTCTACAGCAGGTAGGTGTATGGAGATAAATGGAATGGATTTTCAGTCGCAGAAAATTTCTGCAACAAAATCTGGGCGTGTGCCTGCACCCTTAGGCTATGTTCACACGGCGGATTGTGCCGCAAAATCCGCCACAGAATTATTCCTGCCGTCAGCAGGAAGATTCCTATTCCCATTCAATTCAATAGGAGGTTTGGGCGGAATCCGCCAGAAGACCAGGCAGGACGCTTCCTTTTGTCTGCAAGTTGAAAAAAAACCAATAGCGGAAAAAGAAGCATCCGCCCGATAAAACGAATGGAAGGCGGAATTTTGCGGGCGGAATCCGCTGCAAAAATACCTCCATGTGAACACATTCTTGCATTGTTAAACAAACGACCAAATAAAACATTAACGATTATTAAGACGATAAAATTCTGTGTAAATACCGATCTGCAATCGCGATTCAATTCTATCATAGATCACGAATATGTATATCTGCTCGTGAAAATGGACCCTTAGGCTGGGTTCACGACCCAAGACAACCCCTTTAACCCCTTCACTGCCCTAGACCACCAGGGATCCTGACAGTAACCCATTTACTGATCTAGACCAACAGGAATATCGACATTAATCCTTTCACCGCTTAAGACCAACAAGTATACAGACAGTAACCCCTTCACTGCCCTACACCATTATGGATGCAGACAAGAACCCTCACTGGAAAAATAGAAAAGGTATTTACAAAGGTTCACTCACCGCGTTTCCACTGCGTTAGTTAATTCCACGTCTTAGGTATTGCAGGTGCTCGAAAATACTCCAAGAAGAATCCTGAGTCGACAGCAGGTATACAAGGCAATGGAAAAGGACAAAAAAATGGTGTATTCAGCACTCTGGTAAAAAAAAATGGGCTTAGCTATGATTAAGAACCCCAGAGGTTTGAAACGCGTAAGCGTGGTCCCGGGATTTTCATTTTAATCGTTCTGGTTTTTTTTAAATGACCGAATAAAGCCAATTTTTTTTTTTACCAGAGTGCTGGATACACCATTTTTTTGTCCTCTTCCATTGCCAAGAACCCTCACTGCCCTAGACCTGGTTGCTGTAGAATACTAATTGTATGAATGCTACGTGGCCCTGTAGATCTGTCTGCTCTGTAGCCATTATATATTCATTTGATGCGGTTTTCTATGGCCCGACAAAGAGAGAATAGTGCCCAAGTATAAAACTGCCGCCATGCTCACGACCTACAAAAGCTTAGAAGGAACATTGGCAGTTATAAAAAAAAAAAAGGCTACAAAAACGCCACAAACCAAAACATTCTCTATGTAGGCTCTTAGATTTTGCTATGGACTTTCAAAGTAACATCTGTCTACAGTGATTTGGGGCAAAAAAAACATGAAAGTGTGAAAAACGGCACCAAAAACACAAGTGAAGGCTGCGTGTTAATTCAGCCTTAGGTTGTTTTAACACCACGTCCAGATGCATACTGTACAGTACACTGAGGTTTCTATAGGGCAGACATATGCTAAAAGTGTGCCCTTTTGTCAGATTTAATTCTGGATACGGTTTTCTTTTTTTTTTTCACCGCTCTTATGTAGGCTGCTTAACTTTTCAGGGTAAAACAAAAAAACCTATATAAAATGCCTTATGCACATGAACGTATTACGGCTCCAAACATACTCTGAGTTTTACTGGGCCGTAATACGGCACTCATACTCTGGGGGCCATACTGTACCTCCGTATGCCTCTGATTTCATATGTATTACACAATTGCTTTTAGGGGAAAATAATGCTGTAATGTGGCGCCACCAGCTCTGTATAATAAAGCAGCAGGTACACCATGCACTGTCATGTGACGAGGCCTTAAGGTAAGGTATATGATCAATTGTAGTGTAAACTTAGCCTAACTGACATCAAAAGTACAATATGTATATGTGCAGTAAATCATAAAAATGAATCATGTAAGAACAAGCAATGTTCATGAGTGATGTACAACTGACACTAATCAAATATGTAGCAAATTAATTCTAATAATGTGCAGCATAATTAAGCTTTTTAAATTGGTTTCTTACAGGTCGATGGATACTGTACAAATCTTAATAACCAGGTAACAAAATACTTAATACTAATACCATTTACACAACACATTTTCATATTAAAGTATGAGTTCTTGGAAACAAAATGATATTTGTGATTAAATTTTTATTATACTAGTCCTTCTCAATGAATTAGAATATCATCAAAAAGTTAATTTATTTCAGTAATTCAATTCAAAAAGTGAAACTCATTTATTATATAGATTCATTACACACAGAGTGATCTATTTCCAGCATTTTTTTTATTTTAATGTTGTTGATTATGGCGAACAATTAATGAAAACCCAAAATGTAATGTCTCAGAAAATTAGAATATTATATATAAGCCCAATTTCCCCCAAAAAATTTATTACCGGAATGTAGACCTTCTGAAAAGTATGTACAGTATATGCCCTCAATACTTGGTCGGGGCTCCTTTTGCATGAATTACTGCATCAGGGCGGTGTGGCATGGAGGCGATCAGCCTGTGGCACTGCTGAGGTGTTATGGAAGCCCAGGTTGCTTTGATAGCGGCCTTCAGCTCGTCTGCATTGTTGGGTCTGGTGTCTCATCTTCCTCTTGACAATACCCCATAGACTCTCTCTATGGGGTTTAGGTCAGGCGAGTTTGCTGGCCAATCAAGCTCAGTGGTACTGTGGTTATTAAACCAGGTATTGGTACTTTTGGCAGTGTGGGCAGATACCAAGTCCTGCTGGAATATGAAATCAGCATCTCCATAAAGCTTGTCAGCAGAGGGAAGCATGAAGTGCTCTAAAATTTCCTGGTAGATGACTGCGTTGACTCTGGACTTGATATAACACAGTGGACTAGGGATGTCACGATACCAGAATTTGGACTTCGATACCGATACTTCGTTTAGTATTGCGATTTCGATACCAATTTCGATACTTTGCCAACAGTAAAAAAAAAAAAATTCTTCCGTTTTCTGATGTGAGGCGCGTGGTGTAATGAATTTTGAACGCGCCTCACATTAATAGTAATTAATCCCATCCTGTTTCTCAGTCATAATGGGTTAATGTGTGAGGTACATGATGGGGTTAATTACTATTAATGTGAGGAACATGGAGGTTAAATTCATCGCACCTCACATTAATAAGTGATAGAAAGCAGTGTTTATTTCATTTTTTACAGCGTACACATCATAAATGATGCAAATTGTTGTGCGCGCCAATACTGAATGTGTGAATATTTTATGTATTGAGACTTATTTTAATGTTTATTGTAAAAAAGGTGAATGTGTATTTTTTTTTACATTTAACAATACTTTGTTTTTACTTTATTTTTAAACTTTAATGTACTGACATATATCAGATATGTGCCAGTACATTAGCCTGTGGACGGATAGCACACAGGCTGTTGTCAGGGCATACTTGGGTATGTCCTAACAACCTGAAATATGGTAAGACAGCCCTGGGGTCTGTCAATAGACCCTGGGCTGTCTGCCCATATATGGTATGGCCCTCGATCGCGTCACAGGAATTCCCTGTGACGCGATCCAGGGGCACCCCCCCTTCTCATTTTCTCCTGAATGCTGCAGTCCGCTGTGATCGCAGCATTCAGGGGAATAACGGCGGAGATGAGAGGTGTATAATACAGCCATTGCCCCGCTCCTGACAGGAAGTGTGCGCGCGGTCAGCATAAGGAGGTGCGGCCGGCGCTGCACTAATGAGCGGCAGTTCAGACACTGGAGTTTTGTAGAGCGCCCGCCATGTTCTGTCTTCAGTGCCGGCAATCATTAGTGCAGCGCCGGCCGCATCGCATCATCCTGACGGCGCGCACTTGTCATGACTCAGGAGCGGGGCTGTGGCTGAATTACACAGCCGCAGCCGCGCTCCCATACATTCATGTATTACTATACTGAGCTGTGCGGCTGCGCAGCTCAGTATCGAAATACAGGAAATAGCGGTATCGAACCATTTAGGGATGCACAGTATCGAAGTTTCGATGCACCGTGCATCCCTACAGTGGACCAACACCAGCAGATAACATGGCTCCCCAAACCATCACTGACTGTGGAAACTTCACACTGGACCGCAAGCAACTTGGATTGATGCCTCTCCATTCTTTCTCCAGACTCTGGGACCTTGATTTCCAAATGAAATGCAAAATTTACTTTCATCTGAAAACAGGACTTTGGACCACTGAGCAACAGTGATCGTCCACCGTGTTATATCAAGTCCAGAGTCAACGCAGCCATCTACCAGGACATTTTAGGGCACTTCATGCTTTCCTCTGCTGACAAGCTTTATAGAGATGCCGATTTCATTTTCCAGCAGGACTTGGCACCTGCCCACACTGCCAAAAGTACCAATACCTGGTTTAAATAACCACAGTATCACTGTGCTTGATTGGCCAGCAAACTCGCCTGACCTAAACCTCATAGAGAATCTATGGGGTATTGTCAAGAGGAAGATGAGACACCAGACCCAACAATGCAGGCGAGCTGAAGGCCGCTATCATACAACCTGGTCTTCCATAACACCTCAGCAGTGCCACAGGCTGATCGCCTCCATGCCTTCATTGAGAAGCACTAGTATTCTCATTTACACCAGATTTTGCAATTATCCTTGTATGAGTAAAATTACAGGATCCAATGGATGCAAAACTGGACAGAAAGACATCGAACACATACATACGGTAGATAGAGATCACAATAATTGGTCAGCTATATTTTGAGGTACAAAATCATTGTAATCATTAGTGTTGGTTTTAAATTGTGTTTGATCCTGAGAATCTATCTACAGGTCCAAAGCTTTCTGTCGGAGTTTATCCCTGAGAAAATTCAGTATCTGGACAACCTTTTGAAGGTCTGTAGATATCTCCAAATAATGTATATAAGAATTTGATGAGAATGTAGCATCCCGTTAGTTCCACGTAACCATATATGGACAAAAGTATTGGGGCACACCTACACATTACACCTAAAGGAGCTTCTATGACATCCAATTCTAAATCCATAGACATGAATATAGATTTGGTCTTCCCTTTGCAGCTAAAACAGCTTCAACTCTTCTGGGAAGGCTTTCTACAAGATTTTAGAGTGTCCGTGGGAATTTTTGCCCATCTCTCCAGAAAAGCATTTGTGAGGTCAGACACGGATGTTGGACGAGAGGGCTTGGCTCACAGTCTCTGTTCTAGTTCATCCCATATGTGTTCGATAGGTTGAGGTCAGGGTTCTGTGTGGGCCAATCAAGTTCTTCTACACCAAACTCACCCAACCATGCCTTTATGGACCTTACTTTGTGCACTGGGGCACAGTCATGCTGTGCATGAGGAGAGGTTTTACCTTTTTATCTGAAGGTTTCCTGTCCTCGGAGGTGGATCCTCGCTCTCTCTCTCTGTGCCGTCATGGTTGAAAGGAAAAAGCGTCTAGCTAGCTGTGCCACATTTATCAGCGTGCACCACTTAGACAAGGCATTCAGAAAACACGCTAAATTTATCAACGTTTACATGGTCTAAAGCTTAGGCAGTTATAGTAAGTCTATGTATTTATTCGGTTTTGTTTTTTAAAGGGAATGTGTTGCCAGAAAAACATGTTTTTTTTTTTTAATTAAACATTTAGTGTGTAGGTGATTAAACATTGTTCAAATTTTTTTTATTTTTTTCACGAGTCAGGAAATATTATAAATTAGATTCTAATTTATAATATTTCCCATTGCTGGTCACTAGATGGAGCTATTCCCAAAATTGCAGCATTGCAAAATTGGGTAAAAAGCCCTCGCTCTAGTGAGCTCTCAGCATCCCCCCCCTCCTTTATCCTGGCTAGTGCCGGGATAAACGAGGGGTTTGAACGGTCTATCCTCCTACACTGTGTGTCGCCATTTTTTGAGCTAACACACAGTGTAGTAGGTTTACATACAGTAGTAAACGTACACAAACACGAACATACATTGAAATCTCTTACCTGCTCCTGCCGCCGCGGCTCCCTCCGGCCCGTCCGCTGCCGCTGGTCCAAGTGCACAAGTCCGGAAGCCGCGACCGGAAGTAGTAATCTTACTGTCCGGCCGCGACTTCCGGTCCACAGGAAAATGGCGCCGGACGGCGCCAATTTCAAATTGGACTGTGTGGGAGCGGCGCATGCGCAGTTCCCACACAGACGGCGTACACAGAAGTGGATGGGACGGGAGCCGTTCGCAGTCCCTATGGGACTGTGGCTGCCGTATTCCATGTCTGTATGTGTCGTTAATCGACACATACAGAAATGGAACAAAAAATGGCAGCCCCCATAGGGAAGAAAAAGTAAAACACAAACACACAAATAAATATAAACGTTTTTAATAAAGCACTAACATCTTTAACATATGAAAAAAAAAATTGTGATGACACTGTTCCTTTAAGTTTATAAATTTTCCTGTGGGCAGCCATTTTGGAGACACAGTTCTTACCTGTATTTTTTGTATAGACAGTGCAGCAGAGTGTGTGCACTTTATGGCAGCAGAAATGAACAAAATTCAATTGACAGAAAAATATCATAGATTATCAGTCACCAGGAAGTGACGGAGTACAGCCCCTCCCCAGAGAGTGACAGAGAAGATGCATACAGAGCCTTATCTGAGCATATAGTGTATAGTATTGCTATTTTACCCTATCTAGGAATCCAGCAGTACAATAGAGCTGTCACCTTCTAATGATAATGAGATGATTCTGCTAATTTTCTCATCATTTATACAGCAAAACTGTCTAAGATACAGAAGAACGGAAGCTTCAGCCTATTACGATTGCTCTAAAGCCCAATGTGAAAACTGCAATATTTCAAGATTTATTTATTTTTTGTGGAAATTAAAAAAACAAAAACACACCAAAAAACAAACAAACCACCAAATATATAATTATAATTTTTTTTTACAAGATATGTTAAATAAATGTCATTTAAAAATAGTATGTAATTTTCTGATCACTTCCTAAGCACTGATGACACTGTGTTATGCCTAGAGTAGGGCCTAAGGGGGTCAGTGGATGAAACAGGGATTCTCTCTATATTGTGTTCTTTAAAATCCCTGTGTCATACACCACCCTGCACTAGGAACACTTCAGGCAAATCCGAAACATTGTGTTAAGTCATAACCAAGGACAAACCAAGAGAATATTAAGAGAAATTATCTGATTGATTGAAAGAGACCGTTCTAAACGGAGGCCTTTTTTCACATAACATTCTGTACCTTTTTCCCAAGGTCTCATCTATGTTTATTCTATGTACAAACAAAATCGTATACAATAATCAGATCAGTTTTGAGACCTGATGAATTTTTTTATTAGATACCTTTTCAAAATAGCCGTTTATTCCAATTATGTTTTGACAGTTCTTATGTTCAGTAAAAAAAAGCTCGTAAGATACCAACATTAAATTTTCAATATTCATTTTAGAGCTCTTTTCTGTAGATATCTTCACAAATGCAACTGTAAAATCTGTACTGTTTAGTATAAAACGTTTTGTATTTACAAAAAAATTTAACTTAATTGAAAACATTTTACCAAGATTGTGGTCAAGTTAGCAGAGTAACCAGATTTCCTTTCTTGACAGAGCGACGTTTTTAATGTCAAAGACCTGACTTTACTTCATTCTGAACTTAACATTCCAATTCCTGATCCTCCAAATCCTGAGTCTGAGGTGAGAGCCGAGGAGAGAAATAAAAACACAAGATTGAGGACTAAGGCCTCATGCACACGAGCGTAGATTTAGTCCATAATTACAGACTGTAAATTACGGACCCATTCATTTCTATGGCCGACAGACCTTACGTAAAAAATAGTGTTTTTATTTTACGGACCATGCACCGGCATGCGGATGGCTGTCTGCGGCCGGCCACGCCCGTAATCACGGACCGTGATTACGGGCACGGTCATGTGCATGGGGCCTAAAGTCGAGAACAAAGTAACTTAGATAGTTCTCAGATGAGACGTAAAAAAAAAAACAAGCAGAAAACATAATACATTTATTTTGTACATTGGTTTAACCGCTTGTTAAATCGATATTCTTATAATAGGACACGAAAATGGAAACGGACAAAGAAGAAAAAAAAGGTAACCTATGTAAAATGCATCTTACTAAAAGTAACATTCATGATATGGTATTAACACGTCTTGTGTGTTGGTTTCTTAGCTCCAAAATGTGGATTCTTGAAAGAAAATGAGAAGCTTCAGAAATTACTAAACATTGTCCAACCTGAGATAAGAACTTTAAGAGAAGGCTGTGCACTAGTAAGAATTACATTAACATTTGACACTAAGGGCCCTTTTATACCGGCCAATTATCAGGCAAACGAGTGTTCATATGAACGCTCGGTCCCGATCATTGTCCTTTGTAAACAGGACACCTATCAGCTGATGTACAAGCAAACGCTCGTTCATCCGCTGATCGTATCATTTTAAATGCCCCAAATATCATAGTTGTTGGCATGATAGAAATGTATGGGGACGAGCGATTGTAGTAACGAGCGCTCGTCCACATACTAGCTCCTTGTGGAAGGAGCAAACGAGCGTTCTTGTTGATCAGCGAGTAGGGTCGTCTAAGAGTACTTTAAGTGGAGTTTTAGTCAAGGGCAGAAATGTGAAAGTAGTATTTTTTTGTTGTTGTAGATTATCACTTGGATCAATCATCTAATTCCAACAATTGAGGATGGTAATGATTTTGGGGTATCCGTACAGGTACGCAAGTGCTACATACGTATGTAGAATTCTTAGCCTATACAAAATAGATGACCAAGAGTAAAGAAAGCTCATTAATACAAGTTCTCTATTTTTATACAAGGAAAAGATATTAGAACGTGTAACAGCTTTAAAAACTAAGCTGGAGACTTCGCAGACGAGTATCTCCAAGTAAGAACCAACGTTTCTACTCTTGTTTAATGGTCTATGATTTGTCCTTTATGTTTTTGACCATTGATTCAGTACTATGAATACTTTGCATTAAAAGGGTTGTAAGAGATTAGAGAAATCAAAAAATTGTGCCACTCACTTAAATTGGGCGCTATAGTTGCAATACCAAACATAACCCATGGATAAAAGCGTCACTGTATTAAGTGAAGGGGGCAGACATGCATGTATCCACTTTAGGGTATGTTCACACAGGTCAGATATGCTGCGTAAAAGGACGCAGCGTATCAGACCTAGAAACTGCAGGGCAGAAAATCCACACCAAATTGTGGTGCAGATTTTCATCCAAAATCGCCGCTGTGGAAAGAAGAGCAGGGGGAAAAAAAACACAACAATACTTACCTACACTGGTGTTGCCATAGTGACACTTCCCTCTGCTCTCCGTGCAACCCAGCCTCCTGTGATGATGCTGCAGCCCATGTGACCGTTACAGCCTGTGATTGGTTTCAGTAGTCACATGGGATAAACGTCATCCCCGGACGGCTAGACTGCACAGAGAACAGCCAAGGAAACAAGCAAGCATCACTATGACAACCGCAAGATGGTATGTATAGACTTTTTTAAATTAAATTTAAAATCCATATTTGCAATTTATGCGGAGTAATCGCAGACTTTCTGCCGCAAAAATCGCAACATTTGCTATTTGTTGCAGCTTTTACCTCCCTATTGAATTCAATGGGGAAAAGTTGCAATGATTCCGCAACATAAATTGACCTGATGTGGATTTTTTTTTAAACGCACCGCAAGTCAATTTATGAACATTTTCTCAGCAGATTTTTTTCCCGCAGCGTGAGAATGGGAGTTGTTCAAATCTCATCCACTCTGCTGTTACTGTTAATACACTGCATATTTTTCACAATGAAGTCTATTGCGGAAAATCCGTAGCTAATCCGCCCAGTGTAAACATGCTTAAAGTGGTATTTCAGGGATTAGACGTTAATTTATCTGGAATCAAATCTATAAAATATTTTGATAATTTAATCTTGGGTAGGCAAAGAGTCCTAATAAAACAATTTTTTTTTTATGCGTGCCCAAAGACAGAGGTGGTTTGTCATTCCCAGATATCAATATGTACTTTTTAGCTACCCAGCTCCAATACATCCAGGAATGGGAGAACAAAGATTTCTTGCAATATCCGACAAAGAATGTGGAGGGACACTTCTCTGGTATATTGGGGGCTCTCAAATCAGGTCAATGCAGCTCTGGGGAACTTTGTAAAAGCCCCACAGTGATTCAATTAAAGAGGCTCTGTCACCAGATTTTGCAACCCCTATCTCCTATTGCAGCAGATCGGCGCTGAAATGTAGATAAGAGCAACGTTTTTTGTTTTTTTTAAAAACGAGCATTTTTGGCCAAGTTATGACCATTTTTATATTTATGCAAATGAGGCTTGCTAAAGTCCAACTGGGCGTGTTTAAAGTAAAAGTACAACTGGGCGTGTATTGTGTGCGTACATCTGGGCGTTTTTACTTCTTTTACTAGCTGGGCGTTGTGAATAGAATTATCATCCACTTCTCTTCACAACGCCCAGCTTCTGGCAGTGCAGACACACAGCGTGTTCTCGAGAGATCACGCTGTGACGTCACTCACTTCCTGCCCCAGGTTCTGCATCGTGTCGGACGAGCGAGGACATATCGGCACCAGAGGCTACAGTTGATTCTGCAGCAGCATCAGCGTTTGCAGGTAAGTAGCTACATCGACTTACCTGCAAACGCCGATGCTGCTGCAGAATCAAATGTAGCCTCTGGTGCCGATGTGTCCTCGCTCGTTCGACACGATGCAGGACCTGGGGCAGGAAGTGAGTGACGTCACAGCGTGATCTCTCGAGAACACGCTGTGTCTGTGCACTGCCAGAAGCTGGGTGTTAACGAAGAGAAGTGGATGATGCTGATTCGTCATCATCATACACTCCCATTCACAACGCCCAGCTAGTAAACCAAGTAAAAACGTCCAGATGTATGCACACAATACACGCCCCGTTGTACTTTTACTTTAAACATGCCCAGTTGTACTTTAGAAAGCCTCATTTGCATAAATATAAAAATGGTCATAACTTGGCCAAAAATGCTCGTTTTTAAAAAAAAACAAACTTTACTCTTATCTACATTGCAGCGCCGATCTGCTGCAATAGGAGATAGGGGTTGCAAAATCTGGTGACAGAGCCTCTTTAAATAAGAGTTGGAAATGGTTAGGCAAGATCTGACCGTCAGGGGGCATTTAGGTTTACACCCTTATGGTTTAAGACAAACTTACCTGAACTATACTCCCTGTCTGAATATAAATTCCCTAGGGAAAAAAGGGATAAAAAGCATTAGCGATGTTTGAGAATATGAAAATGAAACCCTGGGACATTATGGAAAGGTAAGGCTATGTTCACACGGGGTATTTTGCCGAGTTTTTTGATGCGGAAACCGCATCGCAAAACTCTGCAGAAACGGCCCGAGAACGCCTCCCATTGATTTCAATGGGAGGCGTCGGCGTCTTTTTCCCGCGAGCAGTAAAACTGCCTCGCGGGAAAAAGAAGCGACATGCCCTATCTTCGGGCGCTTCCGCCTCTGACCTCCCATTGACTTCAATGGGAGGCAGGAGAAAGCGTATATCTCGCTGTTTTATGCCCGCGGCGCTCAATGGCCGCGGGCGAAAAACGGCGCGATAATTGCCGCGAAAATCGGCGTGCAGGGAGAGGAATATCTGCCTCAAAGTTCCAAACGGAATTTTGAGGCAGATATTCCTCCCCCAAAATACTCCGTGTGAACATAGCCTAAAGAAGGAAAAATTTGCATACCTCCAACTTAAACATGCGATTGATAAAATCGGTAGACAGGGAGTTGTTCCAAATATTCCCGGTCCAGGGAGTATATAAATTGTTAGTAGACCTAAATCTTAAGAAAGGGGCTCTGGCAAAAATATATAAAAGGTTTAATACAATATAAATTTATTAAAACAAAATGTAATAGAGAAAAACAATGGGGAAAAGAACTAGGACCCCTAGTTGAAAATCATTGGGCAAAACTTACTTCTGGAAGGTAGCGTTAAATTTAAATCAATTAATTCAGTTTAATATTGTCCATAGGTTATATTATACACCCTATTCTCTCAATAAAATTTACAGTGAGAGAAAAGAGAGATGTCCCAAGTGCATGTTGGATGGTGCATTGGGAAACAAAAAAATATCTTTGAGAAAGTGGTGAGACCATTCCACATGGAAATCAAATTTACACCCCAATTAGTTTTACTGGGAGATGATGTAGGATTACCCCTACCGGAAGTAAAAAGAACGGGGTTGCTTAAAACACTTTATTGCTAAATTGCTGATTGTTAGGGTATGTTCACACGCAGTGTTTTCAAGCGTATTTTGGGGCGTTTGGAGAAGGGAAGACAAAAAGAAACAGGTGCTCCTCTAAGTAAAAAATAAATAAAATAAAATAAATATTCCATTATAAATCTAGCCCTGCTAAAATCAGATCTGATCAACTTCGCAGTGTATTTTTTGTAGTTGCAGATGTACAAAACAGCTTTATCCAAAGTCTCTCGAATAAAATCAATTATTTAGGGACAAGGGTGGTTAATTTAAAATTCAGTAACACAAATAGATTGAGGCTACAAATGTAGCGGAAGAAATCCGCTTGGGTCACAAGTTGTGCAGCCGGTTTCACCCTTTACGTTGAAAAAGTAATATCTGTGGCTTCTCCGCAACATAATGAGCATGCTCATATTTGAAATTGTAGAGGAGAAACTAAGGACCGCACAGCCACAATATTAATCAATAAACATGAGGTTCTTCGTTAACATTTTGATCAAATTGTATAAGCACACTTGACACTTCACGTCGACCTCCTTTAAGCAGGTCCCTACACTACTGGTTGCAGCACCGCCACCACAATACCGCACCCGCAGAAGAAGCAACTCAGAAGCAGCCCTGAGGCCAGGCCGAGCCAACCTTGGCTCTGGGCCACGTCCCCCCACAAGTGCAGCACCACAGCTACAGACGCCACAACAAGTGAAATGATGGACATGTGTCTTTTTTTAACCATACTAACTATGTAACTCACCTTCAGATGTGCCCCGAAGTGACCAAAAGTGTTTTTGCTCTTGTGCGGTCATTCCTTTATTAAAATCAGCTGGGTCAAAAGCGTGCGGTGCTGGAACCAGAAATTGCAGGAAAAGACTATGATTACACTGAAATAGGCTTGGCTTGGTCTGGCATCAGGGGTGCTTGTGGGTTGCTCCCACTGTGGGTGCAGTATTGTGGGTGCAGTATTGTGGTGGCGGGTACCACCATGCGGTGCTTCAACCAATAGAGTAGGGACCCATTTAAAGGTCGCCATGAAGTGTCAAGTGTGCTTATACAATTTGATCAAAATTTTAACAAAGAACCTCATGTTTATTGATTAATATTGTGGATGTGCAGTCCTTAGCTCCTCCTCTTCAAATTCAGTATAATCCTATTCGTGGGCAGAATTTTGAAACCGCCATCCACATGTATTGTCAGTCTCACATGGGGCAATTCTGCCACCTCGAAGGGTTCACTGCTAATCTTGGAGACCCCTTCAATGTTTTCCTTATGGAAGAAGTAATAAAAAGCGGAGGGTAATGGTAGAGTTTACACAGGGTGAATACGCTGCGCAAAACCATGCAGCGCATCCTCTCTGTGCACCGCACACCAAAGTATGGTGCAGTTTTTCGCCCGGAATGTCCGCTGTGAAAAACTGCAGCAATTAGCCAGCCTGCTAGCAGGCCGGCCTCCTGACATTTCATCCCAGGAGACTGCTGCAGCCTGTGATTGGCTGCAGCGGCAGTCACATGAGATGTCATCCAGGCCGGCCTCTTGGTATGATATTTCATCCCATGTGAATGCCGCTATGGCCTGTGATTGGCTGCAGCGCTCACACGGAACATCCCAGTAGGCCGCAGTGGAGGGAATAACACAGACTTCTGGGTAGGTATGAGATTTATTTTTCTGAGTTGCGTTTTTTTGCGGCGGAATCGCTGCAAACCCGCCGCAAAAATGCAACAATTGCTATTTGTTGTGGGATTTACCTCCCCACATATAAGCAGCGTTTACGCAAATACAATGGACGTGCTGTGGGATAAAATGCCGCATGCAGGTCAATTTGAGCGTTTTTTCCGCTCCATATTTACGCACGGTGTGGATGAGATTTGTTTTAGCTCATCCACTTCGCTTCTACTACATTTGCTACAGATTTTCCACAACAAATTCAGTTGTGGAAAAACCGCAGTATTTACGCAATGTGTGAACTGAGCCTAAATGTCTATGTGACGCTTTGTTACTACCTCTTTCGATCTGAGATTTGACTTTTTTTTTCAGGTATCTTACAGAGAGAGGAGATGCCGTGGCTAAAGCCTCTAAAGAGACACATGTGGTGAGAAGCTCCTCCATAACCCAATCGCGGGGTGCCGGTGGGCAACCATGGCAGCCACAGGCCTAACAAGGACCCCCAGGTCTGCTAGTAGTATGGCCTAATAGTTTGCCTGACAGGCAATAATGCTTTGGAATACCAAGTATTCTAAAACATATAGGCAATCGAGTGATTGCTGCTTCAAACCATAGTTCACCATAAAAAAAAATGTATTTGGTTTCCTGACAATTGTAAGGACCCATATTCTAGTGAACCCACATCTTATTAAATCAAATTTGAGCTTAAGGCTATGTTCACACGGAGTATTTTGGGGGAGGAATATCTGCCTCAAAGCTCCAAACGGAATTTTGAGGCAGATATTCCTCCCCCAAAATACTCCGTGTGAATAGCAATGATCGCGCCGTTTTTCGCCCGCGGCCATTGAGCGCCGCGGGCAGAAAACACGCTTTCTCCTGCCTCCCATTGAAGTCAATGGGAGGTCGGAGGCGGAAGCGCCCGAAGATAGGGCATGTCGCTTCTTTTTCCCGCGAGGCAGTTTTACTGCTCGCGGGAAAAAGACGCCGACGCCTCCCATTGAAATCAATGGGAGGCGTTCTCGGGCCGTTTCTGCCGAGTTTTGCGACGCGGTTTCCGCGTCAATAAACTCGGCAAAAGACCCCGTGTGAACATAGCCTAAATGTATTTTCACAAGAGAAGAAGGGCTGGAGACCGAGCCAACAGTGTGCTGGCTGTCAGGGTTAAAGGGGTTTTATTTAAAAAATTGGAGATGGTAGGAGGGCCGCAAAAAAAACAAAAAACCACCATTTCTCAACTCATAGATTCCAGTCGTTCCAGCGCCTCTGCTTCCATTCCTCGCCGCCGCTGTGTATCGATGTAGCTTCAGTGATGATATGCTTGTATACCCACATGATCGCTGCAGCCAATCACTGGTCTCAGTGGGTATACGGCACAGGATCGCGGAGGCCATTGCTTGGCTGCAGCGATCTCACGGGTATGCGGGCATGTCATCGGTGCAGCTATGTCAATACAGGGCGGCGGGGACGAACGGAAGCGGGGGTGCTGGAACAACAAGGATCTGTGAGGTACGTAATGGCTCTTTTTTTTTTTTTTTGCATCCCTCCTGTATTAGCCACATTTTTAAATAACTCTGAAAACCCCTTTAAGAATGTACGGAACCGGGCAGTTTCCAGCATATTGTAAAAGAAAAAAAAAAAAAAAAAGCTTGTAAAAATGTTTTAATAAAACCCAAATTGCAGACATGTTTTTTTCAATATAATACATACAATGCACTTCAAAAAGGTGTTCATAGCCTTTAAATGTATACTAAATTTTCAAACTACGTTTGCCATTCTAATAGTATAACTGATCTATATTAACGCTGTAATTTACTTACTGAAAAATTTAGTTTTATCCGTGCAAGTTCTAAGAGAAGTCTACGAAGAGGGGAGGGATAGCAGGGGGAGCAGGGAAAGAAAGACACGCTGCCGATAAAAGTCTATGTAGAGGCAGGGAGAGCAGGAGTAGGAAGCAGAGCTAGAGAAGACACAGGCTGCTGGTACGAGTTGTCGCCCCCAACGTCGACTGCTCCTTATTGCTGTATAATGTCCTCCATGCTGCTTCTGTGTGTGTAGGTATCGGTTACGTTAAACTAATGAGTCGTGAACTGGGGTCAAACGGATACCATTACAGTCTATGGACAATAGATGCCAATATTAGGCATCCATTTGACGTGTCAGTCATCCATAGTCATCCATATAATGGTATCCTGATATCTGTCGAACGAATACATCATGAGAGGTTATTGAAAAGCCATTGACGTACAAGTTAAACGTATACCTGTGACATATGGCATACGACACCCATAGGATCCGGTGTTAAAAAAAACTGTATACAGTGTGGTACTGTATATATTTTGTTCTTTTTGTGCAATCTACCACGCTATTCCATCCTAAAAAAAATAATAATATTCGAGCCTGATGGAGGCCAAAAGGATACACATTTGGACTTCATTGGAATAACGGAGCCCTATGGACACGTTTAGCGCCTACGTCGGAACATTTCCCAACATACACACTTGACGTAGGGGGAAAAAAATAAAATGATTTAAACAGGGCCTAAGAATTATTTTATGGAGAGTGCAAGTATTTACTAACACACACACACACACGTCCGGATGGTATATTTACGCATTTTATTACTATATTATCTATGCTCTCTCTTTTCTCATCCCAGATGGATTACAGAGCTCTGGTTCATGACAAAGATGAAGGTGCCTTTATAGATCTAAAACTAACTCTAACTGATGTGAGGAACGTCTATGTAAGTTTATTCAACTATTAACCCTTTGAGGACCAGACCAAACTTTGTTTTTATGCTATTGTTTTTTTCCTCCCCACCTTCAAAAAGTCAAACTCTTATTTTTTTTCCGTTGACACAGTCATATGAGGGCTTAATTTTTACGGGACATGTTGTACTTTTTAAGGGTACTATTTAATATTATGTGTGAAGTACTGGGAAGCTGGAAAAAATGGGGTGGGTTTGGAAAAAAAACAAACTGTTCCGTCATTTTCTTATGGGTTTCTTTTTTACGGTGTTCAATGTACGGTGAAAATGTCATGTTCTCTATTCTGCGGGTCAGTACGATCACGGGGATACCAAGTTTATATAGTGTAGGTTTTAGTACCTTAAAAAAAGAATGTACAAGTTTGAAAAACTAAAAAAAATGTTTGCATCGCCAGGTTTCTGATCGCATGCATTGCCGCTGGGTTTCTGCTGTGCAACACAGCAGAGACCCGGCGGCTACGGCACCCGCTCTGCTTCTGAGCGGGCGCCATCTTTAAAGACCCTTTCCCGACTTAGATCTACAGATCAGCAACGTGAAAGGGTTAATCTCTCAAACCATGCTCAATGTAATAGTATAGTAATAGTAATAGTATATTTAAAAACCAATATCCCCTCAAGTAGACTGGGGAGATTTATCAAACCCATGCAAGTGAAAAGTGGAGGCATTGCCCATAGAAACCAATTAGATTCTAGCTCCCATTTTATTTTAGAGGCCTTGTAAAAATAAAGTGGTGCAATTGGTTACTATGGGCATGCTTACCATTTGCTAAATCTCACCCACTGTCATTTGATCCCATAGTACTGCAGGTAATGCCAAAAGAGTTGTGAAACAAAGCTTTTTTTTCTCTGTAATATGTTCACATACTGTAGGTATAGTCTACAAATACAATATTTGCCAATTAAAAGTATTTTACAAAACTAGTGACATTTAGATCTGAAAACGAATGGATAAGTGAGGCCAGCATTATAAAGAGAAAGTATTTACGGATCTTGGCACATTCTTTTTGTTGAATAATACATGTATTTGTTTCAGGTTGAAATATTTGATATTATTTTGAAAAATTTTGAGAAAATTACCAACCCAAAAGGAGAAGATAAGAATACAATGTACTAACTTCAGTATCAGAACTGGTATCTGGTACTGCATCACACCTCAGTTTTCTTTCTGATCCTTGAAATCATGTTTTCCTCTAAAATAAATACAGTAAAATCAAAACAATAAAATAAAAAGACTGTGGTACTGTGTTTACATTGCATTCTTTATATGAACCCCTTCAGGATGCAGCCCGTTTTGGCCTTGTTCGCAGACTATTTTTTTCAAATTGGACATGTGTTACTTTATGTGGTAATAACTTTGGAATGCTTTTACCTATCCAAGCAATTCCGAGATGGTTTTCTTGTGACATATTGTACTTTATGTTAGTGAAAATATTTGGCCGATACATTGAATATTTGTGAAAAACAACAAATATTTAGCGAAAATTTTCAAAAGTTAGCATGTTTCCAAATTTCAAATGTATCTGCTTATAAAACAGAGATAGTAATATTACACAAAATAGTTACTAGTTAACATTTCCCATGTCTACTTTGTTTGCATAGTTTTTTTGAACATCCTTTTATTTTTCTAGGATGTTACAAAACTTCACATTTTTTTTAAATTTGTGAAATTGCTGCTAAAATTATATCAGGAACCAGTTCAGTTCTGAAGTGGCTTTGAGGGCCTTATATATTAGTAAGTCCCCATAAATCACCCCATTTTAAAAACCCTCAAAGTATTCAAAACAGCATTTAGAAAGTGTCTTAACCCTATAGGCGTTTCACAGGAATTAAAGCAAAGTTGGTGAAATTTGTACATTTCATTCTTTGCCAAAATTAGTTTGTAATAAAAAAAATTCTGTAATACAGAAGGTTTTACCTGAAAAATGCAACTCAATATTTATTGCCCAGATTCTGCAGTTTTTAGAAATATCCCACGTGGCCCTACTGTGCTATTGGACGAAAGCAAAGGCCTCAGAAGCAAAAGAGCACATACAGGATTTTGGGGCCTCTTTTTTTGAGAATATATTTTAGGCACCATGTCAGGTTTGAAGTTGTCTTGTGGTGCCAAAACAGTGGAAACCCCCCAAAAGTGACCACATTTTGGAAACTATAACCCTCAAGGAATTTATCTAGTGGTATAGTTAGCATTTTGACTACAGTTTTTTTTGCTGAATTTCTTGGAATTAGTCTATGAAGATGAAAATGCACGGTTTTTCTAAAGTAGAAAAACCACCACGACATTTGTAAAGCAATTTCTCCAGATTACGTCAATACCCCATATGTGGTAATAAACTGCTATTTGGACCCACGGCAGGGCTCAGAACAGAATGTGCACCATTTGGAGCACAGATTTTGCTTGAGTGGTTTTCGGGTGCCATGTTGCGTTTTCAGAGACACCAGTACAGTGGAAACCCCCAAGTAGTGACCCCATTTTGGAAACTGCACCCCTCAAAGAATTTATCTAGGGGTGTGACCACTTTTAGGACTCCATTTTTTTTTATTTTTTTTTTGTGGAAATCTGGCATGAAAAATAAAAAGTTAAACTTTTCACAAATGCGTCAACTATTGGACAGATTTTTCACACAGAGCATGTAAGAAATGCACCTCAAACATTTATTGGGCCATTTCATCTCAGCTCAGAAATCCGCACACACACACCTTCCCAGCAGGACGCAAACAAACCACAATGCTACATAGAGGGAGATTGCCCAGGTGCAATGTACTGATGAACAGACACTCACGCTGGCATACAGAATAGCGTGTCAGTACTTTGTGTGGTGCACTTAGAAGGTGCTGGGCAGCCCGCCTGATCTAATAGTATGGGCGTAACTAATAAGCTGTATGCCAGCATGGTGCACTACATGTAACTGGCACACTTATAGAAGCTATATCGTGTGCAATGATAATATTAAGCAGCCACCCCCCACATGAATAGTAGGCGTGAGTGTCTGTTAATCAGTATATTGCACTTGGCCAACCTCCCTCTATGTAGAATTGTGGTTTGTCTGCGTCCTGCTGGTAAGTGGTGTATGTACCTGCCATTGTGAGTAACAAGCCGTCCACACGTAACTGAATTGCTGCAGAAAATTTCTGCAGCAATTCAACAGAAAGTAGCAGAAACTCTGCTGCAGAAAAACCGCACCATTTCCTGCGTTTTTTTTTTACTGCCTAAAATGGTGTGTATTTTGCTGCATTTTCCTCAATGTTGGGAGATGGTAACATCGCTTCTAAAAAACACAGCAATTCAGTCCACTTTCAGCAGCAGGAACAGACATGCTGCGGTACAAAAAATACGCATTGCAGGTCAATTTCTGCTCTGAAGTTTTACGCAGCATGCAGATGAGTTTTGTTCAATCTCGCCCACTTTGCAGCTACTGTATTCTGCTGCGTATTTTCTGTCCGGAATTCCAGACGGAAAGTACACAGCAATTCCGCTACGTGTGGACAAGCCCTAAGTATGGCCTGCTCAGTGATTTTTAAATTAATATAGCTCTTTTTCTGTGATTTGTAAATATGTTGCCTGGACACAGCAGTGCCTGGAAGTGAAGGAGCACAAGCATTTTGAGGCCTTATTTTTACGTGGATGATTTTAGGCCACAAGTATTGGCCTAAAAAAAAATTGTGCATATCATACACATGAGTATTAGAAATTCATTTAGGGGTATAATGAGAATTTTTAGTTTTGTTATACATGTCCAATTGGGTAAAAGACCTGAATGATAAAGGGAAGGGGTGGGGGTTTTAAAAGTATAACATTTGTAATCCAGGGAGGTGTGGTAGATTCGGAAGCAGTCTTTCATGCAGAGTCTGGGTTTGGAAGGACAAGTGTCGCACTGATATGTGGTCGCACTGATAGGCTGGATTCACACGACCATGTTACGTCCGTAATGGACGGAACGTATTTAGACCGCTAATCCCGGACCGAACACAGTGCAGGGAGCCGGGCTCCTAGCATCATAGTTATGTACGATGCTAGGAGTCCCTGCCTCGCTGCAGGACAACTTTCCCGTACTGAAAACATGATTACAGTACGGGACAGTTGTCCTGCAGCGAGGCAGGGACTCCTAGCATCGTACATAACTATGATGCTAGGAGCCCGGCTCCCTGCACTGTGTTCGGTCCGGGATTAGCGGCCGAAATACGTTCCGTCCATTACGGACGTAACATGGTCGTGTGAATCCAGCCTTACTCTTTTTGTGCAGACACGGCACCGTTTTTGTGCCCTATCTCGTTTTGCTGTGGCAGGCACTTCACTTGGAAAGGGCTGCACAGGAACGATACGGCAAACACTAGTAATCACTACTTGAAGCAGCAGCAGAAGTTTACCTCACTTAGTTTCCAAGTAAAATAATTGTAATTCTTTTTTTCTTGGTACTCCAAATTTGTATCTGGGTGGCTAGCTTTACGAAAAATTAAAAAGAAGTTACATAATTTCTTGTACCAGGTTTTACTCTCTCATGGCACTATACGGTTTTATAGGAGCTGGTCACAGCAGGGACAGTAGATGGCTTTAAAAAAGGGTTAGATAATTTCCTAGAACAAAAAAATATTAGCTCCTATGTGTAGAAATTTTTCCTTCCCTCTTCCCGTCCCTTGGTTGAACTTGATGGACATGTGTCTTTTTTCAGCCGTACTAACTATGTAACTATGTAACACCTGATCATTCAGTTCAACCCCCCCCCCCCTTTGAATTTAGGATATGCCTGTATGCACACAGGCTTCATTGTGGATGATGTGAATCCACGTGTGAGGACCGGGGTGCAGTTGGTGTCATGTATAGATGTCAGCATACATACATCTTTTTTTGTCTCTATATTTTAGACACAGGACCCCATCCTGCAGCAATGCCCTGCTTTCACCAATTTGTAGGGATTGGCCAATTAGGGTCTTCGGATGGTGCCTCTGTTTTTTTGTCTTGAAGGCATTTTAACAGGGGTACACTTGTGTACCAGTTGTCCAAGCTGTACATCTGATCAAACAGTGGGTGAAGGAGGTCCCACACTATCTTCCCAGTTGTGGTCAGGATGGGAGGACACTTTGGGGGCTGAATAGTCCTGTCCTTACCCACTAATTCGGAAAGCGCGTGTGTATCCGGTCTCCGATTCACACAGCTTGTAGACCTTGATCTCGTATCTGGCGCGCTTATTTGGCAAATATTGGCGAAACTTCAGCCTGCCCTTGAAGTGCACCAGGGATTCATCAATTGAAATTTATTTTTCGGGGGGGTGAAGATTTCTGAAAAAATATTGGGAAAAAATATTCACGATTATTGGGCTAATCGGGGGGGGAGGGGGGCATTGGGAGTGGTCAGTAGAGTGCAGAAATTTATGAATGGCCTCAAAGCGGGGCCTAATCGGCTTCTGTAGTGGCAGACCAGGAGGCCATTGTTAGGCCTCCTGTCGCCATAGTAGCAGTCGGCAGCCCTGCCATCGCATTGTAGGGCTGGCGATTTGATATGAACCACCAAGATGCAGTGATCTCTTTCGATCGCTGCATCTAAGGGGTTAATGGCAGGGATCGGAGCTAGCTCCAGATCCTGCCGTTACAGCGTGATGTCCGCTATACCATACACAACCAATTTGTACACATGAAGCGCTAGTGGGCTATTTAAAAAAATATATATATATATCCAGTATAGTATGTAAGATAATGAAGTAAATTACGTCTCACTTGTTACACCATTATAAATAGAGATAGCCTCAAAAATATATAACCAAGTGTGACTTGGTGTTTTTGACTAAGAATATACAGAGAACCTATAGAGAGAATAGTCAAAAAACTGATACAAATGTAACAAATAAATAGAAATTCGTTTTATTAACAGACAGATACAAACAAGATTAAAAATTATGAGTCATACAATGTTAAAAATTGGCGTCAACCGATTATAGGACACGGAGTATTACATGCAGGGTATGAATAACAAAGTACAAAAAATAGCAATTAGACCTACCGGTAATTGTATTTCCAGGAATCCATCATGACAGCACTACAGGAGGTTGCCCTCTTGACCTCTGTAGGGACAGGAAGACAGAGAGGTTAAAAGGCCCCTCCCACCACCCACTTGCCAGTGTTTTTCAATTACTACACCAGGATGGATGCAACCCTATTTTATTTCTAGGGATAATAACTGACATGTTAAATGCACAAATCAGAATTCAATAAGGGAGGGAATATAATGGTGCTGTCATGATGGATTCCTGGAAATACAATTACCGGTAGGTCTAATTGCTATTTTCCAGTACATCCCTCATGACAGCACTACAGGAGCAATACCAGATTATAATGCTCAGGGCGGGACTATGGATTGGAGGACTTTCCGTCCAAAACTTAAATCCGTATCGGACAGCACATCGAGTCTATAATGTTTGTAAAACGTATGATGGCTTGACCAAGTGGCAGCTTTGCAGATTTGGTCAATAGAGGCTTCTCTTCTTTCTGCCCAGGATGCCGAGACTGCCCTTGTTGAATGGGCTCTGATGCCTTGTGGGGCACATAGTCCTTGGGACTTGTAGGCTTCTTGTATGGTGGTTTTTACCCATCTCGCTAGAGAGCCTTTTGAGGCTTTCTTTCCTCTATTCTTTCCCCCGAATAGGACAAATAGATTTTTATCTCGTCTCCAGGAGGAGGTTCTATCCAGATACTGAAGAATTGTTCGCCTGACATCCAGGCAATGGAATTTTTCTTCTTGTTGGTCTTTTGGATCTGGATAAAAGGAAGGTAGAATTATTTCTTGTTCTCTATGGAAAGCGGTAGATACCTTTGGAATAAAGGAGGGGTCCAGCTTTAGGATGATCTTATCCTCTTGTACTTTTAGGTACGGTTCTATGATTGATAGAGATTGGATTTCTCCAATCCTTCTTGCTGAAGTAATAGCGACTAAGAATGCAGCTTTTAGAGTTAAAAAATGCATACTAATTTTGTCGAGCGGCTCAAAGGGGGGCTCACAAAGAGTCGTTAACACCACATTCAAATCCCAGGTAGGAACGGATTTCTTTAGGGAAGGTTTCAGTTTAGAGACCGCTTGAGTGAATCTTCTGATCCACCGATGTTCAGCCAGAGGAGTGTTAAAAAAATTACCTAAGGCTGAAATCTGTACCTTTAAGGTACTAGGGCTAAGTCCTTTTTTGAATCCCGATTGTAAAAAATCTAGGATTTTTGCAATGTTGGGAGAAAAGGGATCTGGTCCTGGGATTCCATGCCAGGAACAGAATTTCTTCCAAATCTTTTGATAGATTTTTGAGGTAACTTCTTTATGACTTGATAAGATAGTTGAAATTACCTCGTCTGACAGACCGTGGTTCCTCAAGATCTGCCTTTCAGGATCCAGGCTGACAATTTCAGAGTCTCTATTCCCTGGAAGAATAAGGGACCCTGGGAGAGAAGATTCTCCTTGACTGGGAGCATGATAGGATCTTCCAACGCTAGGTATTGTACGATTGGAAACCAACTTCTTTTCGGCCAATAGGGAAGAATAATGATGAGCTTTGTCAAATCTTCCTGGATTTTTCTTAATACCATTGGTATTAGAGGAAACGGAGGAAAGGCATAGGCCAGATCCATGTCCCAGTGTTGGGACAATGCATCTACTCCCAATGGGTTGTCTCTGAGATTTAGGGAGAAGAATGTCTCTACTTGAGTGTTTTTCCTCGTGGCAAACAGGTCTATTTGTGGATAACCCCAATTTCGGGTTAGGCAACGAAAGACTTCCTTGTTTAGGGACCATTCTCCTGGGTCTACTTTTTCCCGACTCAGGAAATCTGCTGATAGGTTCTCTGAGCCTTTTAGGCGGACTGCCGTGACTGATAGGACGTTTTCTTCTGCCCAACTGAAAATTTGTGCAGAGAGGCCCTGAAGAAGAGTGTGTCTTGTTCCCCCTTGATGGCGAAGAAAGGACACTGCTGTCGTGTTGTCCGATAAAATTCTTATATGCTTCCCTTTTATGGTGGGTGAAGCTCTTATAAGTGTCTCCCATACAGCTCTTAGTTCTTTGAAGTTTGAAGACATCATCTTCATTTGACCAGTCCATGTGCCCTGAAAGTGTTGGTCTTGGATTACTGACCCCCAGCCGTGTTTGCTGGCATCTGTGGTAATCACTACATAAGGAGAAGTTCTCCAGGGGACTCCCTTGTCTATGTTGTTTGTGCAGAGCCACCACAGGAGAGATGATTTCACAGTCTCGGAAATTTGCATTTTTAAATTCAGGGAGTTTTGTTTTCGATCCCACCGGGACAAGATCAGATTCTGTAAGGGTCTGGAGTGAAATTGGCTCCATGGAATAGATTGGATGCAAGATGTCATCATTCCCAACATCCGCATACATTCCCTTATGGAACAGGCGTCTTTCCCCCAAAATTTTCTTACTTCTGCCAGTAGGAGTATTTGTTTCTCTCTTGGGAGGAAGGAATGTTGAAGGGAGGAGTCTAGCAGTACTCCTAAGAAGACCTTCTGTTTCTGGGGAGGAAGACTCGACTTCTGAAAGTTGATTATCCATCCCAATTTTTGTAGTAGGGAAAGAACCTGTGACTGATGACTGACTAAGATAGCCGGAGTATCTGCCGTCAACAAGAAGTCGTCTAGATATGGGATAATTACTATACCTTGACTTCTTATGAATGCCATGATCTCTGCCATAATTTTTGTAAAAATTCTGGGGGCGGAGGAAAGGCCGAAGGGGAGGCAGACAAACTGGAAGTGGAGAATGGAAGGACCGTCCTGAATTGCGAATCTGAGGAATCTCTGGTACGCGGGGTGGATAGGAACGTGATAATACGCATCCTTTAAATCGATCGTACACATTGATGCCTCTTCCCTTATTAGAGGAATAGTCGATCTGATAGACTCCATCTTGAATTTCCGATAATTCACCCATTTGTTTAGGAACTTCAGGTTGATTATTGTCCTGTAGGAACCATCTGGTTTTTTGACCAAGAAGATTTTCGAATAGTGGCCCTTGCATATCTCGTTGTGGGGAACTGGGGAAATGGCTCTCAATCTGAGTAATTTCTGGACGTCCTGGATAAGTACCTGATGAAGATCTTTTGCTTGGTACTGGGTTATTAGGAATTTCTCTGGAGGAATGGAGGAAAATTCTATTTTGTATCCTTCTTCTATTATCTTTAGAACCCAGGGGTTCTGGGTTATTCTCGACCATTCGGGATAAAATTGTAGGAGTCTTCCCCCCACACTCTTGGCGTCATTGCTTTGAGGGCTGGAATGAATTATTTGGGTTAAGGAGATATCCTCGACCCCTTTTCCCTTTGGGGTAACTCCAGCGACCGGACTTCCCTTTCCCGCTGTAGTTCTGTAAGGTAGGATCCCTCTGTTGGCGAAATCTTCCAAATTGAGGGGTTTTTTTTGGTTTCTCTTCAGGAAACCCCTTTTTTCTATCTGTTGCACTCTCCAGTATGTTATCAAGGAGAGGACCGAACATCAGAGACCCTGTAAATGGGATAGAACACAACTTGTTTTTGGACTTAGTATCTCCTGACCACATTTTGAGCCATAATGCTCTTCTAGCAGCATTTGAGAGAGCCCCATTCCTGGCAGCAAATCTAATAGATTCTGCTGAAGCGTCTACCAAGAATCCGGTTGCCATTTTTAGTAACGGTAGAGATTCTAGTAGCTCTTGTCGTGATGTCTTCATCATCAGATGGGTCTCTAGCTGGTTTAGCCATATGAACATTGCTCTTGCTACTGATGTGGCCGCGATATTAGTTGAGATCAAGGCAGAGGAAGATTCCCACGCTCTTTTTAGTAGTCCGTCTGCCTTTCGGTCCATGGCGTCCCTCAACTGAGAGGAATCTTCAAAGGGGATTGCGGTTTTTTTAGCAACCCTGGCGACTGGGACATCTACTTTTGGGATTTCATCCCAAGGCTTAGTGTCCTCTGGATCAAAGAGAAGTCTGTTCTTAAAATCTCTTGAAATGAAGAGCCTTTTTTCTGAATCTTCCCATTCAGTTGTCACCATTCTTTTAAGATTTTCGTTTACCGGAAAAACCCTTGTTTTCTTTCCCGTTAGACCTCCAAACATCTCATCCTGGATGGTATGTGGTTGGTCCACTTCGGGAATATCCATAGTTTCCCGTATTGCTTGAATTAGGGTATCAGACATCTCGGAAGAGAAGAAAAATTTTTTCTCTTGAGTGGAAGAAGTTGAAGGTAAGAGTTCGTCTCTTTCTTCTAACTCATCTTCCGATAGGTAATAGCACTCCTGTTCAGAGTCCGACCCCTGAGAAGGAGGCCAATATTTTTGATCCACTTCAATCCGTGGTCTTTTTGCCCGGGAGTGTGAGGGAGTTTCTTGCGGAGGGGCGAGGGAGGCTACTGACTGACCCACTTCCTCACGAATCATAGTCCTAAGTTCGGACATGAACGTTGGTTGTTCCTCCTTTAGTATTTTGGCAATACAATCCTGACACAATTGTTTTTTATGGGACTCTGGCAATTTTTTTGCACAAGTCGCACATTTTTTAACTTCTTTTTATCAGTTTGTCTCTGAGAGAAATCTTTTTCCTAGAGAAAACAGAAGGTAGGTAAAGTATGGTGTACATACATAAGGGGTCATACCCTTCCCCAAGGGTGAGACTCACGTGACCCTGGGACATATCTGGAGTTCCATCAGGACGAGGAAGTTCCATATCGCGACAGGTAACAGGCAATGCAATATGCAAACCACAAAAATTAAATCCAAGTTAGAGTTATCAGCTCTAACTACATACCTGTGCGTGTCCCTTTAAATGCGGGCGTTTTGAATTTCCCGCCTTCCAAAATGGCCGCGGACCGGAAGTAGCCCGACGTCATATCCGGTCGGCTATTCGTCCAGCGTGTACCTGGAGTGCAGCCGCCATAGCCGGCGCTAAGGCTTGCTATGCGGTGCAGCGAGGATCCCTGCCGGTGCGTCCATGCCTATGGAGCTGCCGGTCCCCGCCTAGTCCGCGGTCCGGCCGAAGCCTGCTTGGGAAACCCCAGCCCCCACACACTACCAGAACCCTGCCTAGGATTCCTCCGGTAGGTGTCTTAGGGAGGGAGCTAAGGGACCCGTCGTATGAGGGGTGTTAGCCTGGGCTTTAGGGGGAAGAGAAGGGGGAGTGCACGGACCCCCCGATCTTGCCCCCTGCCCGAGTTTTTTCCTGCACTAATACAGGAGCGACGCTCTCTGCTCCTGACCCTTGTGGGGACAGGAAGAACACTGGCAAGTGGGTGGTGGGAGGGGCCTTTTAACCTCTCGGTCTTCCTGTCCCTACAGAGGTCAAGAGGGCAACCTCCTGTAGTGCTGTCATGAGGGATGTACTGGAAAAATGGAATGACAGCATGAGATGTACTGGTTTAGTAGACCCATAGGTGTTTAACCGCTGGGTCTTTGACTGCAGGTAATGTGGGTAAAAAACTAATAGGGCCCCAGCTAGGGATTCAGCTATTTGTTGTATGCCCAGCAAGGGTAGGGGTTAATAAGTTTATTACCTCTGGCTGCTGCTCTTAGCCCCCTCCATCTGGGGGGGAGGAGTTATGGTCCTTCTCCTTTTTCCCTCCTGAATAGTGCATTTAAAGAGGCTCTGTCACCAGATTTTGCAGCCCCTATCTGCTATTGCAGCAGATAGGCGCTGCAATGTAGATTACAGTAACGTTTTTATTTTTAAAAAACGAGCATTTTTGGCCAAGTTATGACCATTTTCGTATTTATGCAAATGAGGCTTGCAAAAGTCCAAGTGGGTGTGTTTAAAGTAAAAGTCCAAGTGGGCGTGTATTATGTGCGTACATCGGGGCGTGTTTACTACTATTACTAGCTGGGCGTTGTGTATAGAAGTGTCATCCACTTCTCTTCACAACGCCCAGCTTCTGGCAGTGCAGCACTGTGACGTCACTCACAGGTCCTGCATCGTGTCGGCACCAGAGGCTACAATTGATTCTGCAGCAGCATCAGCATTTGCAGGTAAGTAGCTACATCGACTTACCTGCAAACGCCGATGCTGCTGCAGAATCATCTGTAGCCTCTGGTGCCGACACGATGCAGGACCTGTGAGTGACGTCACAGTGCTGCACTGCCAGAAGCTGGGCGTTGTGAAGAGAAGTGGATGACACTTCTATACACAACGCCCAGCTAGTAATAGTAGTAAACACGCCCCGATGTACGCACATAATACACGCCCAGTTGTACTTTTACTTTAAACACACCCACTTGGACTTTTGCAAGCCTCATTTGCATAAATACGAAAATGGTCATAACTTGGCCAAAAATGCTCGTTTTTTAAAAATAAAAACGTTACTGTAATCTACATTGCAGCGCCTATCTGCTGCAATAGCAGATAGGGGCTGCAAAATCTGGTGACAGAGCCTCTTTAAGGAGCTGTCTTCCGGGTCTCGGCCTCTTTTGGCTGTTACATTGCAATCTCCCTCCCTCCCGCCCCTTGTGGAATTAATGTTCAGTGTTAAAAAAAAATAAAAAAATTGTACCATCACAGGCATTCGTAGGTCCAGGGTAGCTGATTAGGTAGCCTTGCGATTAGGAATACTTCAAAGTTGCATTGGCAAATGCCACTGCCTTCAGAGCAGAAGTTTTTTCTACAATTGTATTGTGTGGTATTTTGCACTTTTCTTGTGTTGATTAATTTATGTTCTGTTCATGGGTGAAATGTTCTTTTGTCACAGCTGGCGGTTTGGTAAGGTGAATTACCTACATGCACACCTATGTTGGTAGGCCGGCATACGGGTGTTTACCTTAAAATGTTAAATTATATTTGTTATGTTTATAATAAAAGCTGTGGCCGACCCCGAGTCAACCCACGTTAAAGGAACGTTCATGTTGTCCTGTGTCAAGTTACTATTAGGATATCCCTAGCTATGTTATGTAAGGGTTATGGTATACATGCAGTCATGCCTGATATGCAAGCAAGAAAATATGTAGTAAAGTGCAGTGTGCAGGTAATGGTATGTTGTTGAAGCTATACTGTGCTATGAGAAATATATAAATTCAAAGCACTTCCTTGGAGATAAATGGATGCAAAACAGGACAGCAATGATAACCAGTACAAAAGTGTAGTAAAGGCCTCGTACATGTACGAGGAGAATGCTATCAACCCTCCAAAGTTGTATACCAGCGGTGTAAGGTAATGGAATACATACCCAAGTTTATGAATGGTCCCACATGCAGGAGACGCCAGACCCGACACGCGTTTTGGCGGATGCCTTCGTCTACCATACAGCAGACACCCACTGCTGATGACGACAGCTCAGCTTCTGAGACAAAAGCGGAGACGACGCCATCTTGCCATTTGTACCGGAAGCCTTTTAGGCCCCTCCTCCGAGTGGGGCATAGGAGGCTTCTGTTGCTGGCAGACCGGGAGGCAAGTATTAGGCCTCCGGTTACCATTACAGCCACCGGCAACACAGTGATCATGTTGCTGGGGTGTCGGTGGTGACGCATCTGAGGGGTTAATCAGGGTGTCAGCTGTAACATACAGCAGGTGATGAGCAGGTCCTGAGCCCGCACTATTACCACGACGTAATGGTACTGCGCTTTGCCGAAACCCCTGCCCGACAGCACCATATATATACGGCGGACGTCGGGAAGGGGTTAAGGCCCTTTCACACTGGGCAATTATCGGGCAGACAAGCGTTCACAGAGCGCTCATAGCCGATAATCACCTTGTGTAAACAGGGCAGTGACCAGCAGATTGATCGTATTGGTTTGAAAAAAAACAACTTTAACCCCTTCCCGCTTTGGGCACTTTTGACCTTCCTGACAGAGCCTCAATTTTCAAATCTGACATGTTTCACTTTATGTGGTAATAACGTCAGAATGCTTTTACCTATCCAAGCGATTCTGAGACTGTTTTCTCGTGACACATTGGACTTTGTTACTGTCAAAATTTGCTCAATACATTCAGTATTTAATTATGAAAAACACCAAAATTTTGCGAAAGATTGCAAAAATTAGCTTTTTTCTCAATTTAAATGTATCTACTTGTAAGACAGGCAGTTATAACACACAAAATTGTTGCTGACTAACATCCCCCATATGTCTACTTTAGATTGGCATCGTTTTTTGAACATCCTTTTATTTTTCTAGGATGTTACAAGGCTTAGAACTTTAGCAGCAATTTCTCACATTTTCAAGAAAATTTCAAAAGGCTATTTTTACAGGGGCTAGTTCAGTTGTGAAGTGGTTTTGAGGGGCCTACACAATACAAACCCCCACAAGTCACCCCATTTTAAAACGTCACCCCTCAAAGTATTCAAAACAGCATTTCGAAAGTTTATCAACCCTTTAGACGTTTCACAGGAATTAAAGCAGAGGTGAAATTTACAAATTTAATTTTTTTTTTTTGCAGAAATTCATTTTTAATCCATTTTTTTTGTAACACAGAAAGTTTTACCAGAGAAACGCAACTCAATATTTGTTGCCCAGGTTCTGCAGATTTAGGAAATATCCCACGTGTGATATCCCACGCCTCAGAAGTAAAGGAGCACCTAGTGGATTTTGGGGCCTCCTTTTTATTAGAAAATATTTTAGGCACCATGTCAAGTTTGCAGGGCTCTTGCGGTGCCAAAACAGTGGAAACCCTCCACAAGTGGCACTATTTTGGAAACTTTTGGACACACGGCAGGGCTCAGAAGGGAAAGAGCACCATTTGGCTTTTGGAGCTCAAATTGAGCAGGAATAGTTAGCAGAGGCCATGTCGCATTTGCAAAGCCCCTGAGGGGCCAAAACAGTGTAAATCCCCCACAAGTGGCCCCATTTTGGAAACTACACCCCTTGAGGAAATTATCTAGGGGTATAGTGAGCATTTTGACCCCACAGGTTTTTTGCAGAAACAATTGGAAGTAGGCAGTGAACATGAAAATCTACATTTTTTTCAAAGAAAATGTAGGTTTAGCTTATTTTTTCTCATTTCCACGAGGATTAAAGGACAAAAAGCTCCACAAAATTTGTAAAGCAATTTCTCCCGAGTAAAACAATACCTCACCTGTGGTCATAAACAGCTGTTTGGACACACAGCAGGGCTCAGAAGGGAAAGAGCGCCATTTGGAGCTCAAATTTGACAGGGATGGTTTTGGGAGGCCATGTCACATGTGCAAAGTACCTGATGGGCCAAAATAGAACAAACCTTACAAAAGTGACCCCATTTTAGAAACGACACCCCTTGAGGAAATTATCTAGGGGTGTAGTGAGCATTTTGACCCACAGGTTTTTTGCAGAAATTTTTGGAAGTAGGCAGTGAAAATGAAAATCTACATTTTTTTCAAAGAAAATGTAGGTTTAGCTAATTTTTTCTCATTTCCACGAGGACTAAAGGAGAAAAAGCTTCACAACCTTTGTAAAGCAATTTCTCCCGAGTAAAACAGTACCCCACATGTGGTCATAAACCGCTGTTTGGACACACGACAGAGCTCAGAAGCGCCAATTGACTTTTGGAACTAGGATTTAGCTGGATATGTGTGTGGACGCAATGTTACTTTTGGCATAATAAAGGGGTTAATGAAGCATGAAATTACTAATTTATGGATGTATGGTACTCTTTGAAGCAATCCTTGATACACAGGCCTGGTTTTTCAGGGCAGGTTTCACAGTGGTAAATAGTGTCTTTTCTTATTCCCCTTTTGGAACACACTCTGCACCTTTTTTGTGTCCTTCCCTTCTTTGCCGTTTGGGGCACTTCATTGGGGAAATGTTGCCCTGGTATAATACGTGGAGTATCGCTACCAGCAGATGTGCTTGTGCCCGCCCCTGCCTGGTTACCAAATAGAAGTGCCTTGATCACCACCTCTTGAAAGTTAAGGAATGTCCCTGTCCGGCCTGCACATCGGGATAGTACGTAAGCATTATACAATGCCATCTGTATAATGTGCACGACCAGCTTTTTGTACCATGTCTTTGTTTTCTGTAGGGCACTATAAGGCTTCAATACTTGATCAGAGAGATCAACCCCACCCATGTACTTATTGTAGCCCAGGATGCAATTTGGCTTCTGGGTCACTGTGGTGGTACCTCGTTCAGGGACAGAGGTGCTGCCGCTGCCATCAATTGTGGTCAAAATAAGGACATCCCTCTTGTCCTTATATTTGACGAACAGCATGTTCTCGCTGCATAGTTCCCTGCTCTCATCCCTTCTGAGGCTTTGGCTAAGCAGTGTTTTAGGGAGGCCTCTCTGATTTTTGCGCACAGTACTGCATGCTACAGTACTTCTGGCAAAAAGGCACTTAAATAGTGGGATGCTGGTATAGAAGTTATCCACGTAAAGGTGATAACCCTTGTCCAGCAATGGGTGTATTAAATCCCACACTATTTTCCCACTAACTCCCAGGACGGGGGGGGGGGGCATTCTTGGGGTTCAATAATAGAGTCCCTCCCTTCGTAAACCCTTAACCTGTGTGTATACCCATATGTACTCTCGCAGTTTGTACAATTTAATTCCATACCTTGCCCTCTTATTGGGCAGGTATTGGTGGAATTTAAGCCTCCCCTTAAAATGAACAAGGGATTAGTCTATGAAAATATATTTATCGGGGGTGTACACTTGTGAAAATTTGGTGCAGAAATGATCAATGAGTGGCCTGATTTTAAATAGATGGTCAAATGTGGGGTCGTCCTGGGGTGGGCACGGTGCATTATCATTATAATGCAAGAATTTCAAAATCGCTTCAAAGCGAGTCCAGGTCATTGCCATGTGGTAAATTGGGGTGTTGTACAAAATATCCGCACTCCAGTATTGCCTAACCTCTGGCTTCCTCACTAGTCCCATATGCAGCACAAGGTCCCAAAATGTCATCATCTCTGCTGCATCTACTGGGGTCCACCTAACAAATGTTGAAGTGGGGTTTTGGGTTAAAAATTGTTGGGCGTACAGATTCGTCTGGGCCACCATTAAATTAACAAACTCCTCAGAGAAAAAGACCTTGAAAAAGTCAATTTCTGTGAGGCCTTCAGTCTCAAACTGAATTCCTGAGCTGCCTATAAAATCAGGAATTTGAGGCTCATAATTTTCAGGGAGTGGAGTCCACATGGGATCAATCATTGGGGTTGCCTCAGCTTCTCTCCTGGATCGCCTTTAGGGGCGTTCCTCATCACTGGAGGAGGAGGAAGAGGAGGAAACTAAAAAGGAGTGGGGCATATTCCTCGTCTCCCTCGCTGGCCGAATCAGTGTCAGAGGCAATGATGGCGTATGCCTCCTCGACTGAATACATCCTTCTGAACGATTGAGACATTTTGATTTATTACAGGGGGTTGTGTGGTGTTTTTACACGTGTATAGTGAACAGAAATTAGAAGATAAGAAAGAAGAGAAGAAAAGGGAAAAAAATAGAATTTGCTGTACGATCGTCAGTTAGAAAAAAACAACTGAACGTCCGTCAGTAACTGACGCTATCTATTACTAAAAAAAACCTGTAGTCGTACTAACGTGCTATAGTAAAACTAGGTTCTAAAAATTTACCGAACGAACGTCCGTCAGTAACTGACGCTATCTATTACAAAAAAAAAATCTGTAGTCTAACTGAACTACGGTAAATTTCTACTAAAACTGCAGAAAAAAGTTGCTAGATATATCTATCTAGATCTAAAACTAATTGAACGTTTCTAACGCTGGCGTATGCTACCCTAACTCCCTACCTACTAGCTACACCTAACTACTATTATATTTTAAATTTTATATTGTATTAGAAAGAAAAAAACCTGCGCCAGAAAATATGCTGATCAGTGAAGCACACTATGGAAAGGTGCGGGTGAAAAAAAGACCTAAAAACACCTGCATCAACAAATTACGACAGATGCTGATAACTAATCAGCAGTCTGTGGCAGTAGGGTGCACACAGGTAGATTGTGCAAATTTATAATTGGAAAAAAAATGACAAAAATAAAAAATTCCTGGACCAAAAATTGAGCACAAATGCCGATCAGTGATGGCGGTCACTGATCAGCGGTCGCAGGACACACAGAGGTAATTGGTGAGGGTGAAAAAAGGCACAAAGAAAGAACCTGCGGAAAAAAAAACCACAGCTGCTGAACAGTGATGGCGGTCACTAACCAGCACTTCGTGGCCGCAAGGCGCACACAGGGAGATGGTGCAAATTAAAAACAAAAATCCTGCGCCAAAGATTGAGCACAGATGCTGATCAGTGATGGTGGTCACTGATCAGCCCTCAGTGGGAACAGAACTCTGACAGGGAGGGGGTGGATTGGGACAGGGTCGAGGACAGGCCCAAGGACAGGGAAAGGGCCAAAAAAATCTGTCTGATCACAAAAAAAAAAAAGAAAGGACTGGTGATGAGACAGAAGTAGCAAAAAAGGGCTCCCTTATTCTTTTACACAGTAGTGCAGATTGCACTACAAATCCAAGCAAAGCCACAGCAGAAAATCTCTCAACCGCTCTGCACGCTGCCTCAAACTGGAATGGCGGCGTGCAGAGCGGTATCGATGTTCACAACACTCCCGGTGCTCTGATTGGTCGGTCATTACAGACCGACTAATCAGAGCGCTCCTAGAGGTGGCATCACTGCCACCTCCCTAGGTGACGTTGGTGGCGATGGGTGTTGTCTTAGACAGCACCAATCGCCACTGTCTAACTGTGCCCTGTCACTCCAGGGCGCAGTTTTAACAAAAATCCTTGCTATTGGCCGTTCAGAATTGACTGACCAATAGCAGCGATCACCGATGCGGGGGGGGCCGAAACGGCACCCTGGGCGAGTAGTAGAGATGGCCTGCTGTCAGGGACAGCAGCCATCTTTACTTTGTCACGGTGCAATTAGCACTGTTGACCGTTTCCCGTTGCGCAGTACCTATACGGCGCTTTGCGGGAAGCACCTCCCGACAGCGCCGTATATATACGGCGGACGTCGGGAACGGGTTAATATCGTTGTCGACAGATCATCTTGGTGTGTAAACAGGGAGATGCACTGTCGACATGATAATACATGGGTACGAGCGATCGGAGTAACGAGCGCTTGTTCCCATGCATTGCTCCTGATGACTGGGGCAAACGAGCGCCGATCAATGAGCTGTCACGTTGATCGTCGCTCGTTGAAACGGCCAAAATTGGCCTGTGTAATAGGCCCCTTTTCTTGTCCTTATGTTACGATTAGCCTGGCGTAAATCATAATAAATTAGTTGGGCCGCAGCGATCACGCGCTTTCCACACAAAAAAAAGTGTCTTGGGTGGCCCAAAAAGGGCAAGGTCGCAATTTGGACAGCAAACTTTTGGGCCATTTGTGACTTTTCTCGTGTAGAAGGGTTGATAAGTTACCCCAAAAGTCTGCATGTGATTTATTACTGCTCTATGGACATAACTTCTGTGGCAAGTCTCTTAGATTTATTACCAGCAGTACTACACAGAACTAGCAAACCGCTGCTGCATTGTATATGCCCAGCACTGAAGCTCCTCCACTGACACTGCTCTATACTACATTATAACGGAGGAGAACCAAAACCACTTTAGTTACCCATTCAGTTCCTGCTGTATTTCAAGGCTTAAGAAGCTATAGGGTGAATATAGCTTAATCCTCGAAATGCAGCAGGAACCAAATGGGTTACAAAGCTGCCTGGGAGAGTGGGACTCTGTATAAAACAAACAATCTCTGGACTCACAGTAGTACACACCAGTCCCAATAACTGCTTCTCCATTTCATTGAAGTAGATGCACTGTGCAGCGTGTCTGCTTGTTAATAAAGCTTTTTTTTTCTCTCCCCGGCTATGGGTGCGGGGCCCGTAACGATTTCACGATTCTGGGCAAATACAGAATCGTGCTAACTTGAAAAGGCGAATTAATTCGATTAATCGCCCAGCCCTAAAAAAAAATAAATATTATATATATACACATACACAATGGAAAAGGAGCAGCACTCACAACGCAATTCCGAAATGGTCTCAGGTGCAAGCAGGTAATCCCGATCCAGGGGATATAGATCAATATTGAAGAAAATCCCACAGCACTCCGTGTTAGTGAAAAAAAAATGGTGGTTTATTAAGCCAGCACAAGCTGCAAGCCGACGTGAATTCACAGTGGGTGTTAAAAGCGCGATCCGGGTGTCTCAGAATAGTGCTGACACCCGGATCGCGCTGTTAACCCCTGCCTCTGGTCCCGGAGACATGACCGGGACCTGATTGGTTCAGGTCCCGATCATGTGATCGCAGGGAAAGTTTGTTGCAGCAACAAACTTTCGAGGACCGATTGCGGGTGCTGCCGCGGGTTGCATGGCAAAATCGTAGGCCATACAACGGCCTCCTGTCTGCCATTCACGGAAGCCTATGAGGACCAGCTCAATAAAAAGGTTTTATAAAAGTGTAAAAACAAGTTATAAGTTACAAAAAACAAAAAATGCTTTTTTTCCTATAATAAGACTTTTATTATAGGAAAAAAAATAAAACTTTAAAAAAGTACACATATTTGGTATCACAGTGTTCGTAACGACCCCAACTATAAAACTATAATATTTTTCCCGCACGGTGAACACCGCAAAAAATAATTTAAAAATAATACTAGCATCACTATTTTTTTGGTCATCACCCATCCCAAAATATAGAATAAAAAGTGATCAAAAATTCGCATGTACCCCAAAATACCAATTAAAACTACAACCCGTCCCGCAAAAAACAAGCCCTTACACAGCTTTTTTGACTGAAAAATAAAAAAAAATTATCGCTCTCAGAATATGGTGACACAAAAAATAAATAATTTTATAGAAAAGGGATTTTATTGCGCAAACGCCACAAAACATAAAAAACTATATGCATATGGTATCGCCGTAATCGTACCGAACTGCAGAATAAAGTAAAATATCATGTATAGCGCACAGTGATTACTGTAAATAAAAAGTGATAAAAAATAAATAAATCACATGTACCCTAAAATCGTACCAATGAAAACGACAGATTGTAACATAACAAATAAGCACTCGCACGGCTCCGGTGGAGAAAAAAAAAAGTTCTGGCGCTCAGAATATAGCGACAGAAATTGTACAAAGTGTCCAAAAGCGAATAAGATAGGGCACCATTTATCAGTGCTACACCGGCCACATATCTATGAATTATTTATTTACCCCATTATTATACCCTTTTATTATGCCCTGATGTACTTTGCCCAGCTTACATATACCCCCACATTATAAACTGAAATACCAGCAAAACCCCAAACAGAACTATTACCAAGCAAAATTTGCGCTTCAAAAGCCAAACGGCGCTCCTTCCCTTCTGAGCTCTGCCGTGGGTCCAAACAGCAGTTTATTACCACATATGGGGTATTGCCGTAATCAGGAGAAATAGCTTTACAAGTTGTGGGGTGCTTTTTATTCTTTAATCCTTAAAATTAAATTTTTTCAGAAAAAAAGTAGATTTCATTTTCACAGACATATTCCAATAAATATAGCAAAAGACCTGTCAGGTCAAGATGCTAACTATACCCCTAGATAAATTCCTTGAGGTGTGTAGTTTCCAAAACCACTTTTGGGGAGATTCCACTGTTTTGGCACCACAAGACCTCTTCAAACCTGACATGGTGCCTAAAATATATTCTAAAAAAATGAGACCCCAAAATCCTCTAGGTGCTCCTTTGCTTCTGAGGCCCAGTGCTTCAGTCCATTATCACACTAGAGCCACATGTGGGATATTTCTAAAAACTGCAGAATCCAGGCAATAAATATTGAGTTGCATTTCTCTGGTAAAACCTTCTGTGTTACAGGAAAAAATGTATTACAAATGAATTTCGCCAAAAAAAAAATGAAATTTGTAAAATTCACCTCTACTTTGCTTTAACCCCTTAAGGACACAGCCAATTTTAGCCTTGAGGACAGAGCAATTTTTTTTAAATTTCCCTCTTTGCATCCCGACGCTCATAACGCTTTTATTTTTTGTACGACGTAGTTGTATGAGACTTTGTTTTTTGCGGGACGAGTTGTACTTTATGTACGTACCATTTTTTGGTACAAATACATTATCGTTTAATTTCTATAAATTTTTAATTAGATTAAAATGCAGAAAAAAAGCAGTTGCGCAGCAGTTTTAATATTTTTTTTTTTACACCATACACCGATCATCATAAATAATGTTATACATTTGTTGTACAGGTTGTTACGGTCGTGGCGATACCAAATATGTCTATTATTTCATGTTTTGGGACTTATATTTTAAAAAGTTTATTTATTATAAAAAATGTGTGTTTCTGTGTATTTTATTTACTTTTTATTTATTTATTTACCATTATTTTTTTTTTACATTCATTTAACTTTTTTTTTTAATCCCATAAAGGGATTTATCATTTTTATTTTTATTTTGTAACTGTAATGTACTGGCATACATCTATATGCCAGTACATTAGCCTGTTACTGATCGTACACAGGCAGTTGTTAGGGCATACCTCAGTATGCCCTAACAACAGGAAATATGTTCAGACAGCCCTGGGGTCCTTCACTGGACCCTGGGCTGTCTGGCCATACGAGTTGTGGGCTTTGATCGCGTCACAGTTATCTTCTGTGACGCGATCAATGTGCAGTCCCCCCTCTTTGAACGCCGCGATCAGCTGTCATCGCGGCGTTCAAAGGGTTAACAGCGGAGAGAAGATGTTTCTCTTCTCTCCGCTGTCAGAGCGGGGCCGTGGCTGTGTATTACAGCCGTTGCCCCGCTCTCGATCGCACACACAGAGACGGCACAGACGGCTGTCACACAGGACGAGTATGCTCGTCCTAATGCGCGAAGTGCTCGCTGCTCAGGACGAGCATACTCGTCCTGTGTCGGCAACCAGTTAATTCCTGTGAAACGCCTAAAGGCTTAATAAACTTTCTGAATACTTTGAGAGGTACAGTTTTTAAAATGGCGTGATTTATGGGGTCTATCTAGTATATAAGGCCCTCAAAGCCACAGAACTGAACTGGTCCTTGACAAAATAGCCTTTTGAAATTTTCTTGAAAATGTGAGAAATTGCTGCTAAAGTTCTAAGCCTTGTAACGTTCTAGAAAATTAAAATAAATGTTCTAAAAACAAAGCAAATATAAAGTAGACATGTGGGGGGATGTTAATTAGCAACAATTGTGTGGTATTACGATCTGTTTTACAAGTAGATTACATTTAAAATTAGAAAAATTATAATTTTTGCAAATTTTCTTTACATTTTGGTGTTTCTCACAAATAATTTATTGACCAAATTTTTCCACTAAACATAAAGTACAATATGTCATGAGTAGAGATGAGCGAACTTATCAAAAGTTCGGTTCGGCTAGTTCGCCGAATTTCACGAAAAAGTTCGATTCGGACTGAACCTGTAATTTCCGTGCGCCGAGCATGGTACTGTCCAGGGTGCTGATAGAGTTAATGGGCTGCACTAACTCTTTCAGCAACCTTGACAGTACATGCTCGGCGCGCGGAAAATACAATTCTAATGTAATAAAAAAAATAATAATAATACGTTCATACTTACTTTCCTCCTTTCCGGCCTCCAGCGATGACGTTTCATCCATGTCGCCGCTGCAGCCAATCACAGGCTGTACTGGCGGTCACGCACGTCAGGATGACGTCAGATGGCCGGCCTCCAGGGATGACGCTTCATCCCACGTGACCGCCTCTGCAGCCAATCACAGGCTGCAGCGCACTCTACACTACACTACATGCGTTGTGGCGCAGATGACGTAATCATATCAGGCACACGTGATTACGTCATCTGCACCCACCGCTCTGTTATTGTGAATGGGAGCAGTAAGAAGAAAAGTGACGGGACCGTTCAAATCTTCGTGGGAACGTCTTAGGTGAGTTTATTTATGTATGTATGTTTGCATGTATGTATGTTGTCATGTATGTATGTGTATATGTGCATGTATGTATGTGTATATGTGCATGTATGTATGTATATATGTGCATGTATGTATGTATATATGTGCATGTATGTATGTATATATGTGCATGTATGTTGGCATGTTTGTATGTATATATTTGCATGTATGTATGTATATATGTGCATGTCTGTATGTATGTTTTTATTTTTGCATGTATGTTTGCATGTATGTTTATATATATGTGCATGTATGTAATTATGTTTGCATGTATATTTGTGCATGTTTGTATGTATGTATGTTTTCATGTGTGTGTGTATGCATGTATGTATGTATGATAGTTAGCATGTATGTATATATGTGCATGCTTGTATATTTGTATGTATGTATGTATGTTTGCATGTATGTTTGTTTAGATGTCTGTATGGCAATTTATGATACTGTCTGCTGGCGCCCTGTATCTAAGTCAACTTCGCGGCAGGCTTCTATACATGATATAACAGTCAGTATCACACATTAAACTGAATCTAAGCCTACGACATGTTTTATTTCATTTTTTTTATTTTATTTTTTTTACAGGTTTGTTGTTTGGACTACGTCGGTTTCGAGGACTACTTAGATGACAGGTTTTTTTTCTACAATAAAATGGTTAATGAGGGTTGTGTTGGGGGTGCTTTATTTCAATAAAATATTTTATCTATATCTTTGTCTTTTCTTTACAAATTTTATTACTACCACTTTAGTAATGGCCGCTGCCTGAGTGACAACATCCATTACTAAGGCGAGGCTTAGTGTTAGCCGGTGCAGAGGCTAACACTAACCACCATTATTACCCCGGTACCCACCACCACCAGGGGTGCCAGGAAGAGCCAGGTACGATCCAGTACCCGACCCTCTGTTGTGATGGTCGGGCTCTGGGGCGGCCGCAGGCTGGTATTATGACGCTGGGAAGGGCCAAAAGCAGTGGACCTTCCCAAACTTGTAATGCTAGTCTGCTGCTGCTGCTGCTGTGTTGTATCTGGCTGGTTATAAAAGTGGGGGGGACCCCACGTAATTTTTTTTAATTATTTATTTATTTTTAAAAAGACATGGGGTTCCACCCAATTTATCATAACCAGCCACATACAACACAGTGTTATTAGCCTGGGAATGGACAAAACCAGTGGCCCTTCCCACCCATGTAATGGCAGACTGCTGCGGCCTTGTATATGGTGGGTTATTAAAAATGGTGGTGGTGGGTACCGGGGTAATAATGGGTGGTCAGGACCCACTATGTAGTGCAGTGTATTAGAATTGCGATCAGGACCTCCTGCCCTCAAGTTCCCTAGTGGGACAAAGTAATAAAGTTAAAAAAAAGTTAAAAAAAAGGAGGTGTAAAAATTAGAAAATAAAAGATTTAAAAGTAATAAAAGTAAAAATCCCACCTTTTCCCTTATCAGTCCTTTATTATTAATAAAAATATATAAACAAACAAATAAACTATACATAATTGGTATCGCCGCGTCCGTAACGGCCTGAACTACAAAATTATTTCATTATTTATCCCGCACGGTGAACGCCGTAAAATAAAATAATAAACCGAACCACAATCACAATTCTTTGGTCACTTCACCTCCCAAAAAATGCAATAAAAAGAGATCAAAAAGTCGCATGTACCTAAAAATGGTACTGATCAAAACTACAGTTCGTTACGCAAAAAATAAGTCCTTGCACGGCTTTATTGATTGAAAAATAAAAACGTTATGGCTCTGAGAATAAGGTAACACAAAAAGTGAATGATTGTTTACAAAACGTATTTTATTATGCAAACGCCATAAGACATAAAAAAAAACTATAAACATCTGGTATCGCCGTAATCGTATCGCCCCGCAGAATAAAGTGAATATGTCATTAATAGCGCACGGTGAACGCTGTAAAAAAAAACCGAAAAAAAAACAATAGTAGAATTGCTGTTTTTTAGTCACCACGCCACCTAAAAATAGAATAAAAACTGATCAAAAAGCCGCATGCACCCCAAGAAAACTACAATGGATTCCTCAAGGGGTCTAGTTTCCAAATTGGGGTCACTTTTGGGGGGTTCCCAATGTTTTGGCACCACAAGACCTCTTCAAACCGGACATGGTGCCTAATAAAAAAAAGAGGCCTCAAAATCCACTGGGTGCTCCTTTGCTTCGGAGGCCGGTGCTTCAGTCCATTACCGCCCAAGGGCCACATGTGGGATATTTCTCTAAACTGCAGAATCTGGGCAATACGTATTAAGTTGCGTTTCTGTGATAAATCCTTTTGTGTTATAAAAAAAATGGTATAAAGAGGATTTTCTGACAAAAAAAAAAATTTTAATTTCACCTCTACTTTGCTCTAAATTTTTGTGAAACACCTAAAGGGTTCATAAACTTTCTACATGCTGTTGTGAATACTTTGAGGGGTCTAGTTTCTAAAATGGGGTATTTGATAGGGGTTTCTAATATATGGACCCCTCAAAGCAACTTCAGAACTGAACTGGAACCTAAAAAAATAAATAAATGAGGCAATACTTCGCTTCTTACATTATACTGATAATGAGCCGTGCCCACCCCGAGATTACCCCAGTTTTGACCGTTTGTCTAAACGGAGACCCCTATTAGACCGTTCCAGTGCCCGGTTTTCCCAAGCATACACCCCCGAGAAGTGTATTTCTATTGATGAGTCCCTGGTACATTTTAAAGGGAGGGTTCAATTCCGCGAGTACCTGCCGGGTAAGAGGGCAAGGTATGGCGTGAAGATGTATAAGCTGCGAGAGTGCATCAGGGTATACCTACAGGTTTAGGATATATGAAGGAAAGGCCACCCCCAAACCAGACTGCATCCTGGACTACAATAGGTACATGGGAGTGATGGACTTGTAAGATCAAGCCCTGAAGCCCTACAGCGCCATGCGGTGTGGTATAAGAAGCTGGCCGGGAACATCATATAGATGGCTTTGTACAATGCGTACGTGCTACGTCGATGTGCAGGCCAGACGGGAACTTTCCTGGAATTTCAAGAGGTGATTATCAAGAACCTAATCTTTAGGGACCAAGAAGGGGGGGCACCCAGTACTTCTGGAAGCGAGCCCACACGCATCGTACCAGGGCAACACTTTCCAGGGGAAGTTCCCCAAACTGGCAAGAAGGGAAAAAGTCAAAAGAGGTGCAAAGTCTGCTATAAGAGGGGGATAAGGGAGGACACAATATATCAATGTGACACGTGTCCCGAATAACCAGAGCTCTGTATGAAAGTGTTTTAAAATTTATCATACATCCCTTGGTTTATAATTTACCCCAATTTTACTTACCCTGATGCACTCCGCACAGCTTATCCCCCCTCGTCTTTCCCCTCTGGGCCCTGCTGTGTGTCCAGGCAGCTGATAACAGCCACATGTAGGGTATTGCCATACCCGGGAGAACCAACATTACAGTTTATGGGGTGTAGGTCTCCGGTCAAAATGGTCACTACACCTCTAGATGAATGCCTTAAGGGTGTAGTTTTTAAAACGGGGTCACTTCTTGCGGGTTTCAACTGTACTGGTACCTCAGGGGCTTCTGCATACATGACTTCGCACTAGAAAATCCCGAGTAAGCCAAATGGTGGTCCTTTCCTTCTGAGCCCTCCCATGGGCCCAAACGGCAGTTTATCACAACAAATGGGGTATTGCGGCACTCAGAACAAATTGCGCAACAGAATGGGGTATTTTGTTTCTTGTGAAAATAAGAAATTTTCAGCCAAAACTACATATTATTTGACAAAAATCATTGTTTTCATTCCCAGCCCAATTCAAATAAGTTCTGTGAAGAAACTATGGGGTCTAAATGGTCACATTACCCATAAATGAATTCCTTGAGGGGTGTAGTTTCCAAAATGGGGTCACTTTTGGTGGGTTTCCATTGCTTTGATACCTCTGAGGCTCTGCAAATGCGACATGGCACCCGGAAACCAATCCAACAAAATCTGGACTCCAAACATATAGCGCTCCTTTCCTTCTGAGCCCTCCCATGGGCCCAAACGGCAGTTTATCACCACAAATGGGGTACTGCCACACTAAGGACAAATTGGGCAACAAAATGGGGTATTTTGTTCCCTGTGAAAATAAGAAATTTTGATCACAAATTACATTTTATTGGAAAAAATGAAATTTTTTTCATTTCAGAGCCCAATTCAAATACGTGCTGTGAAAAAAATGTGCGGTCAAAATGGTAACAACAACCCTAAATGAATTCCTTGAGGGGTGTAGTTTACAAAATGGGGTCACTATTGGGGGATTCCTACTGTTTTGACACCTCAACACCTCTTCAAACCTGGCATGCTGCCTAAAATATATTCTAATAAAAAAAGGAGGACTCAAAATGCACTAGGTGCTTCTTTGCTTCTAGGGCTTGTCTTTTAGTCCACGAGCGCAGTAGGGCCACATGTGGGACATTTCTAAAAACTGCAGAATCTGGAAAATACATATTTAGTAGTGTTTCTCTGGTAAAACCTTCTGTGTTACAGAAAAAAAAATGAATAAAATTGAAATTCAGCAAGAAAAATGAAATTTGCAAATTTCACCTCCACATTGCTTTAATTCCTGTGAAATGCCTGAAGGGTTAAAAAACGTTATAACTGCTGTTTTGAATACTTTGAGGGGTCTAGTTTTTAAAATGGGGTGTTTTATCAGGGTTTCTAATACATAGGCCCCACAAAGCCACTTCAGAACTCAAGAGGTACCTTAAAAAAAAGGCTTTTTAAATTTTCTTAAAAATATGAGAAATTGCTGTTTATGTTCTAAGCCTTGTAACGTCCAAGAAAAATAAAAGAATGTTCAAAAAACAATGCCAATCTAAAGTAGACATATGGGAAATGTGAACTAGTAACTATTTTGGGTGGTATAACCGTCTGTTTTACAAGCAGATGCATTTAAATTCTGAAAAATGCAATTTTTTCAACATTTTGCAATTTTTCACCAATAAACACTGAATATATCAACCAAATTTTACCACGAACATGAAGCCCAATGTGTCACGAGAAAACAATCTCAGAATCGCTTGGGTAGGTTTAAGCATTCCGACGTTATTACCACATAAAGTGAAATATGTCAGATTTGAAAAATGGGCTCTGAGCCTTAAGGCCAAAACTAGGCTGCGTCCTTAAGGGGTTAAAGTAAAAAAAACGGCCAGTTGGGCTTTTACAAAAAATTTGCAGAAAATGCTCATAACTGTCACTAATAAACGTATTTAAAAAAAAACAAAAAAAACAACAGTAGTTATCTACAACACAGCGCTTATTAGATTAAGGAGGTGATAGGAAAGTATGAAACTGGTGACAGAGCCTCTTTAATGTGTTTCCTCCCCTGGATCCAATTCTGGTTTTGGCTTAAAAAAAATGCATGCAAAATCTGCACTATATAAACAGGACCTTAAATGGAGCGGTGCTTGAACTTGCTCGGCTGTTTCTGTAACTCCCGTATGAATGAATGGCCGCAGGACGGTGGTCCAATGACCCTTATTCTGGAGATAGGTGCGGATCCTCGTTTTTACAGGTGAACCATATTAATGTGTCTCTCCTGTAAAAGCGTGGCCAATTACCGCATCACAAAACCATGGCAATTTGCAGCAAAATGCATGCGGTTTTACAGTGTTTTTTTGTCGTGAACACACCCTATTGCTGCTGAAACATAGGGCCGGGGGGGGATTTGGCAGATGACTAATATAGGCAAGGGCAAGTCACTGTGTTGCGCGACCTAGCCAAACAAAAAAAAGATTTGCATGTTACTGGAATGCTTCACGTTCAAACCACGGACGTGCTAATTGATTTCACTAAAATCCCATTCAAAATCTTTTTAAGTATACATTTTTTCTGGTTTAAAGCATAACTAAAATTTTGCCAAAAAAAAAATAAAATATTTAAACTGCTATTATGTGAATACATTACTCCTAGCAATAATTTTCACTTCAAAATACCTTTTATGCAGCTTTTTTTCTTGTGAAACAATCCATATCTACACCGTGTTCCAAATTATTATGCACATTGGATTGAAGTGCCATAAACATTTAATTATTAGTTTTTCAATTAAACTCATGGATGGTATTGTGTCTTAGGGCTCTTTGGATCATTGTAAATCAATCTCAGACACCTGTGATAGTTTGCCAGGTGTGCCCAATCAAAGGAAAACTACTTAAGAAGGACGTTCCACATTATTAAGCAGGCCACAGGTTTCAAGCAATATGGGAAAGAAAAAGGATATCTCTGCTGCCGAAAAGCGTGAAATTGTCCAAGGTATTGCACTAGGTATGAAAACATTGGATATTTCAAGAAAACTTAAGCGTGATCATCGTACTGTGAAAAGGTTTGTGGCAGATTCAGAGCACAGACGGGTTCGTTCAGATAAAGGCATAATGAGGAAGGTTTCTGCCAGACAAATTAATAGGATTAGGAGAGCAGCTGCTAAAATGCCATTGCAAAGCAGCAAACAGGTATTTGAAGCCACTGGTGCCTCTTGAGTCCCGCAAACCTCAAGGTGTAGGATCCTCCAGAAGTTTGCAAGTGTGCATAAAGCTATTATTCGGCCACCCCTAAACAATGCTCACAAGCAAAAACGGTTGCAGTGGGCTCAGAAATACATGAAGACTAATTTTCAAACCGTGTGGTTTACTGATGAGTGTCGTGCAACCCTGGATGGTCCAGATGGATGGAGTAGTGGATGGTTGGTGAATGGCCACCATGTCCCAACAAGGCTGCGACCTCAGTAAGGAGGTGGCGGAGTCATGTTTTGGGCTGGAATCATGGGGAGAGAGCTGGTAGGCCCCTTTAGGGACCCTGACGGTGTGAAAATGACCTCTGCAAAGTACGTAGAGTTTATGACTGACCACTTTCTTCCGTGGTACAAAAAGAAGAACCGTGCCTTCCGTAGCAAAATTATCTTCATGCATGACAATGGACCATCTCATGCTGCAAAGAATACCTCTGTGTCATTGGCTGCTATGGGCATAAAAGGAGAGAAACTCATGGTGTGGCCCCCATGTTCCCCTGACCTCAACCCTATTGAGAACCTTTGGAGCATCCTCAAGCAAAATATCTATGAGGGTGGGAGGCAGTTCACATCAAAACAGAAGCTCTAGGAGGCTATTCTGACATCCTGCAAAGATATTCAAGCAGAAACTGTCCAAATACTCACAAATTCAATGGATGCAAGAATTGTGAAGGTGATATCAAAGAAGGGGTCCTATGTTAACATGTAACTTGGCCTGCTAAGTTTTTTTTGATTGAAAGAGCTTTTGATTTCTGTAAATATGACCTCCTGATGCTGCAAATTCAACAAATTACCATTTTAGTTCTCTTTACAACCTTTAACCCCTTCCCGCTCCTTGACGTACTATTACGTCATGGCAGCTGTATCGTTCGCGCTCCATGCCGTAATAGTACGTCTCGGGAGTAACGGCCGTTTCGGCCGTCCTCCCGACACATACAGGAGCTGTGACGCTGCTGTCTTGTTCAGCAGCTGTCACAGCTCCTACAGCGGGGACCGATCGCTGTGTCCCCGCTGATTAACCCCTTAAAAGCCGCGTTCTATAGAGATCGCGGCTTTTTAGGGGTTAAGCTGCCATCGCCGGCCTGCTACGCGATAGCGGCCGGCGATGGTGACTATGGCAACCGGACACCAAACAATGGCGTCCGGCTATGCCATAGACGGAAGCCTAGTGGGTCCTGACAACGTCAGGACCCACTATGCTTGCTGTCAGTGAGTAGCTGACAGTTCTAATACACTGCACTACGCATGTAGTGCAGTGTATTAGAATTGCGATCAGAGCCTCCTGCCCTCATGTCCCCTAGTGGGACAAAGTAATAAAGTTAAAAAAAAAGTTAAAAAAAAGATGTGTAAAAATAAGAAAATAAAAGATTTAAAAGTAATAAAAGTAAAAATCCCCCCTTTTCCCTTATCAGTCCTTTATTATTAATAAAAATATATAAACAAATAAACTATACATAATTGGTATCGCCGCATCCGTAACGGCCTGAACTACAAAATTATTTCATTATTTATCCCGCACGGTGAACGCCGTAAAATAAAATAATAATAAACCGAACCACAATCACAATTCTTTGGTCACTTCACCTCCCAAAAAATGGAATAAAAAGAGATCAAAAAGTCGCATGTACCTAAAAAGTGAATGATTGTTTACAAAACGTATTTTATTGTGCAAACGCCATAAGACATAAAAAAAAAACTATAAACATAGGGTATCGCCGTAATCGTATCGCCCCGCAGAATAAAGTGAATATGTCATTTATAGCGCACGGTGAACGCTGTAAAAAAAAAAACGAAAAAAAAAAACAATAGTACAATTGCTGTTTTTTAGTCACCACGCCACCTAAAAATAGAATAAAAACTGATCAAAAAGCCGCATGCACCCCAAGAAAACTACAATGGATTCCTCAAGGGGTCTAGTTTCCAAATTGGGGTCACTTTTGGGGGGTTCCCAATGTTTTGGCACCACAAGACCTCTTCAAACCGGACATGGTGCCTAATAAAAAAGAGGCCTCAAAATCCACCAGGTTCTCCTTTGCTTCGGAGGCCGCTGCTTCAGTCCATTACCGCACTAGGGCCACATGTGGGATATTTCTCAAAACTGCAGAATCTGGGCAATACGTATTAAGTTGCGTTTCTCTGATAAATCCTTTTGTGTTATAAAAAAAATGGTATAAAGAGGATTTTCTGACAAAAAAAATTTTTTTATTTCACTTTGCTCTAAATTTTTGTGAAACACCTAAAGGGTTCATAAACTTTCTACATGCTGTTGTGAATACTTTGAGGGGTCTAGTTTCTAAAATGGGGTATTTGATAGGGGTTTCTAATATATGGGCCCCTCAAATCAACTTCAGAACTGAACTGGAACCTAAAAAAATAAATAAATGGAGGCAATACTTCGCTTCTTACATTATACTGATAATGAGCAGTGCCCACCCCAAGATGACCCCAGTTTTGACCGTTTGTATAAACGGAGACCCCTATTAGACCGTTCCAGTGCCCGGTTTTCCCAAGCATACACCCCCGAGAAGTGTATTTCTATTGAGGAGTCCCTGGTACATTTTAAAGGGAGGGTTCAATTCCGCGAGTACCTGCCGGGTAAGAGGGCAAGGTATGGCGTGAAGATTTTGTAAGCTGTGAGAGTGCATCCGGGTATACCTACAGGTTTAGGATATATGAAGGAAAGGCCACCCCCAAACCAGACTGCATCCTGGACTACAATAGGTACATGGGAGGGATGGACTTGTAAGATCAAGCCCTGAAGCCCTACAGCGCCATGCGGTGTGGTATAAGAAGCTGGCCGGGCACATCATACAGATGGCTTTGTACAATGCGTACGTGCTACGTCGATGTGCAGGCCAGACGGGAACTTTCCTGGAATTTCAAGAGGTGATTATCAAGAACCTAATCTTTAGGGACCAAGAAGGGGGGGCACCCAGTACTTCTGGAAGCGAGCCCACACGCATCGTACCAGGGCAACACTTTCCAGGAGAAGTTCCCCAAACTGGCAAGAAGGGAAAAAGTCAAAAGAGGTGCAAAGTCTGCTATAAGAGGGGGATAAGGGAGGACACAATATATCAATGTGACACGTGTCCCGAATAACCAGAGCTCTGTATGAAAGGGTTTTAAAATTTATCATACATCCCTTGGTTTATAATTTACCCCAATTTTACTTACCCTGATGCACTCCGCACAGCTTATCCCCCCTCGTCTTTCCCCTCTGGGCCCTGCTGTGTGCCCAGGCAGCTGATGACAGCCACATGTAGGGTACTGCCATACCCGGGAGAACCCACATTACAGTTTATGGGGTGTAGGTCTCCGGTCAAAATGCTCACTACACCTCTAGATGAATGCCTTAAGGGTGTAGTTTTTAAAACGGGGTCACTTCTTGCGGGTTTCAACTGTACTGGTACCTGAGGGGCTTCTGCATACATGACTTCGCACTAGAAAATCCCGAGTAGGCCAAATGGTGGTCCTTTCCTTCTGAGCCCTCCCATGGGCCCAAACGGCAGTTTATCACAACAAATGGGGTATTGCGGCACTCAGAACAAATTGCGCAACAGAATGGGGTATTTTGTTTCTTGTGAAAATAAGCCATTTTCAGCCAAAACGACATATTATTTGACAAAAATAATTTTGTTTTCATTCCCAGCCCAATTCAAATAAGTTCTGTGAAGAAACTATGGGGTCAAAATGGTCACAACACCCATAAATGAATTCCTTGAGGGGTGTACTTTCCAAAATGGGGTCATTTGTGGTGGGTTTCTATTGCTTTGATACCTCTGGGGCTCTGCAAATGCGACATGGCGACCGAAAACCAATCCAGCAAAATCTGTACTCCAAAGAACACACAGCGCTCCTTTCCTTCTGAGCCCTCCCATGGGCCCAAACAGCAGTTTATCACCACAAATGGGGTATTTCCGCACTCAGGACAAATTGGGCAACAAAATGGAGTATTTTATTTCTTGTTAAAATAAGAATTTTTTAGCTAAAACGACATATTATTGGAAAAAAATATATATTTTTTTAATTCCCAGCCCAATTCAAATAAGTTCTGTGAAGAAACTATGGGGTCAAAATGGTCAAAACACCCATAAATGAATTCCTTGAGGGGTGTAGTTTCCAAAATGGGGTCATTTGTGGTGGGTTTCTATTGCTTTGATACCTCTGGGGCTCTGCAAATGCGACATGGCACCCGAAAACCAATCCAGCAAAATCTGTACTCCAAAGAACACACAGCGCTCCTTTCCTTCTGAGCTCTCCCATGGGCCCAAACGGCAGTTTATTGCCACAAATGGGGTATTGATGCACTCAGGAGAAATTGGGCAACAAAATGGAGTATTTTGTTCCCTGTGAAAATAAGAAATTTTGGTAAAAAAATTACATCTTATTGGAAAAAATGACATTTTTTTAATGTCACAGCCCAATTGAAATAGGTGCTGTGAAAAAACTGTGTGGTAAAAATGCTAACAACCATAAATGAATTCCTTGAGGGGTGTAGTTTCCAAAATGGGGTCACTATTGGGGGATTCCTACTGTTTTGACACCTCAACACCTCTTCAAACCTGGCATGCTGCCTAAAATATATTCTAATAAAAAAGAGGACTCAAAATGCACTAGGTGCTTCTTTGCTTCTAGGGCTAGTGTTTTAGTCCACGAGCGCAGTAGGGCCACATGTGGGACATTTCTGAAAACTGCAGAATCTGGACAATACATATTTAGTAGTGTTTCTCTGGTAGAACCTTCTGTGTTACAGAAAAAAAAATGAATAAAATTGAAATTCAGCAAGAAAAATGAAATTTGCAAATTTCACCTCCACATTGCTTTAATTCATGTGAAATGCCTGAAGGGTTAAAAAACGTTATAACTGCTGTTTTGAATACTTTGAGGGGTCTAGTTTTTAAAATGGGGTGTTTTATCAGGGTTTCTAATACATAGGCCCCACAAAGCCACTTCAGAACTCAAGAGGTACCTTAAAAAAAAGGCTTTTGAAATTTTCTTAAAAATATGAGAAATTGCTGTTTATGTTCTAAGCCTTGTAACGTCCAAGAAAAATAAAAGAATGTTCAAAAAACGATGCCAATCTAAAGTAGACATATGGGAAATGTGAACTAGTAACTATTTTGGGTGGTATAACCGTCTGTTTTACAAGCAGATGCATTTAAATTCTGAAAAATGCAATTTTTTTCAAAATTTCCTCTAAATTTTGCAATTTTTCACCAATAAACACTGAATATATCGACCAAATTTTACCACGATCATGAAGCCCAATGTGTCACGAGAAAACAAACTCAGAATCGCTTGGGTAGGTTTAAGCATTCCGACGTTATTACCACATAAAGTGAAATATGTCAGATTTGAAAAATGGGCTCTGAGCCGTAAGGCCAAAACTAGGCTGCGTCCTTAAGGGGTTAAAATGTTTTGATCTCTGTTGTGCATAATAATGTGAAACAGTGCATTTTGAGTTTTTTTACTTCTAAAAAAACTTATCATTAGGAGATTTGTTCAATAAAATTTGCATTATACTCCAACGGTTGATGGCTTGAAGATTATACTGACTGTCATTTGCATCGACTATTTAGGAAAATCAGCGAAAAATAACATTTGCATAATAATTTGGAACGCAGTGTATTTTCTCACACCTGATTTTTGTCCAGTTGCTATTGGCATGTCTTACTGTGTGTGATGTTTGCCTGTACTGTATGCAATATGCCCATAGTTCCCATCATGCACCCAAACAGCCAGTCAATCAGAAAAACCAAAAGGTCCTTTTGCAACACAGTTGTCTTTTGCATCGGACATCTTGGATTTACCATGTAATACAGTGGCATTTTAGTCAATAAGATTATCAAACCCTCATGTACACGTTGTCGTTTTGTCCGCGCATAAAATTGACAAGCAATTTTTTTGTGCGGATGTTCCCTGTGTATTTCACCTCTTTCAATGCAAGTGGTGAAATTCGATCAAACACACACACAAAAAAAAAACAAAAAAAAAACAAGACATATCCACGCACTGAAATCCTAACTAAAATATGCAAGAGTCCGGCACAATTTTTGCACAGATTTCAGTGTGTATACCTGTGGATTTTTATGCGGATCCTCCGCATCTAAATCCACTACGTCTGTAGTTACCCTTAGCCCTAACGCACACGACTGTGCTGAACAAGTCCCGTCCGTCATCTGTGGAAAGATAGAACATGTTCCATCTTTTCACGGGTCGGAGAGTCGGGTAACTTTTCACGAATGGGTCTGTGAAAACTATTGGGTGCCCCGGAAACCAGGCCCAGTGTCACTCGGTCGTGTGCAAGGGGGCTTAGAGCATATATCTCTATCTCAAAACCTGTAGCATATTTTATACATATATAGAAATGGGAACAACATGTAGCATATATACACAATCATGTCACATTGTTATGAGCACCTCCTACTTCAGACGTCGGCAGCACGTAGCCTATGAAAGAAGTGATGTGTCGTGGGTGGGCACATAAGGTGCGCAATAGGCTGTCTGAACACAACTCGTTGTTGCCATGGGTAAAAGGGGCGATTTACCAGAGCTGTAAAAAGGGATGATTATTGGCTTTTGGGCCAAGGGTGGCAGTATTTCTCAAACAGTGCAGTTTGTGAACGGTTTGCTGCGGTGAAAGTGTATCGTGAGTGGACAAGAGACACCATTGAAATGTTGCACTGAGGGTAATAAAGTACCCCCCATTTTTTACTTTATTCTACAGACCGCTGCCTATTTTTGCTTTCTATATTCCCGGTTCTGTTCTACGGGGCCCGCACCCACAAGCCGCCTGTGAGGGAAAACAAACAAAAAAACAAGACAAAAACACACACACACACACACACACACGTTTTGCTATTACTATACTGCTTTCACCTCTCCTGACAGCCTGCCAGGAGCGGGAGAGGTTATAGCCAGTCGGCCCCAGTTGGGCAGTCTCTTTTTTTTTTTCCTGCATGTGGCCGGGCCCCTGACGGCAGTACAGATAGTACAGCCCTGATGGTAGCCCTGTCTACAGTACTGTAACCAGCAGCAGCAGAGCGCAGGCAATAGACTGACGAGCTCTGCTGCTGTCCGGTCTCTAGTAAGTGAGAAGCGCTTTAGTAGCAGAAGCGGCGCAGGTCTAGCGAGGGTACAAGGGAGCCACCGCCAGACCTGCGCTTCTTCTAGTGAAGCGCCTTTTACTTACTAGAGACCGGACAGCAGCAGAGCTCATCACAATCTCTTCCCCGCGCTCTGCTGCTGCCAGTTACTCCATAGAGAACTGTATAGTATATAGAGGCAGAGAGACCTTCCTGACGTCACACTGGGGGCGTGCACATCCGACGTCAGAATGGGGCCTCCGCCTACCCATACTCACAGGCAGCAGAGTCCGTACACCGATACATTCAAACGGTGTGCGGATTTCTGCTAGCAACAGGAGAAATACAAGAAATAAAACATAGTAAAGTGTCAGAGTGGCCATTTAAAACAACACAAAAAGGAGCCCAAATTCATTAACCCCTTAAGGACCGCCGATACGTCTTTTTACGGCGGTCATTAGTGGGCTTTATTCTAGAGCGCCGCCAAACTACGTCGCTGCTGTAGAATAAAGTAAACAGAGCAGGGAGCCGTGAAATCTCCCTGCTCTCAGCTGCCAGAAGCAGCTGAGGGCTGGGGGCGTCCCTGCTCTGACGGGTGAGATCGATATTAGTATCGATCTCACCTGTTTAACCCTTCAGATGCGGTGCACAATAGCGAGCACCGCATCTGAGTGGTTTTGGAGAGAGGGAGGGAGCTCCCTCTCATCTCACTGACACCCGGCGATAAAATCGCCGAGTGTCTGTGTCTTCTATGGCAGCCGGGGGTCTAATAAAGACCCCCAGGTCTGCCTGCAGCGAATGCCTGCTAGATCATGCCGCAGGCATGACCTAGCAGATGCCTGTCCGTTTTAAACGGACAGGCAGTAATACACTGCAATACAAAAGTATTGCAGTGTATTATAATAGCGATCGGAGGATAGGGAAGTCCCCTAGTGGGACTAGTAAAAAAGAAAAAAAAGTTTAATAAAGTTAATAAAAAAAAAAAAGTGAAAAAAAAAAATGAAAAACCCAGCTTTTCCCCTTACAAAATGCTTTACTATTAAAAAAAACTACAATAAAGCAAAAAAGTTACACATATTTGGTATCGCCGCGTCCGTAACGACCCCGACTATAAAGCTGTTACATTATTTAACCCGCACTGTGAACGCCGTAAAAAATAAAATAAAAAACAATGGAAAAATTGCTGTTTTCTGATAATCCTGACTTAAAAAAAAATGTGATAAAAAGTGATCAAAAAGTCGCATCTACTCTCAAATGGTACCAATAAAAACTGCAAGTCGTCCCGCAAAAAACAAGACCTTATACAGCTATGCCGACGCAAAAATAAAAAAGTTACAGCTCTTCGAATGTGACAATGGAAAAATCTAAAAAATGGCTTGGACATTAGGGCCCAGAATGCCAGCAGGGGGAAGGGGTTAATAAAGTATAAGACAAAATATATTTACATTACACATGCTGCTAGAAAATAAAAAGTTCAAGTCAGGGTTCCTCAACACTTCTTGCACACTACTGAATTCGGGCCGTGAAAAACTGTGAAAAAAAGAGTATTAGAATAGCGATCAGGGCTTCATGTCTTCAAGTTCCCTAGTGGGACACAAAAAAAGTTAAAACAAGTTAATAAAAATGTTGTAAAAAAGTAAAAAAAAAAAATACGTTTCATTTTAAAAAACACTATAACAGCCTTTCCTATAATATGTCTTTTATTATAGGAAAAAAAAGTACACATATGTGGTATCCCCGCGTCCGTAACGACCCAAACTATAAAAATATCACACTATTTTACCCGTACGGTGAACACCGTAAAAAAAAATTAATAAAAAACTAGTCCAGAATCGCTGTTTGATAGTCACTACCCCTCGCAAAACAGAAAAAAAAGGGATCTAAAAGTTGCATGTACCCCAAAATTATACCATTAAAAACTACAGCCCGTTCCGCAAAAAACAAGCCCTCCCACAGCTTTTTAGACGGAAAAATAAAAAAAAGTTATGGCTCTCAGAATATGGTGACACAAAAAAATTTATTATTTCAAACAAAAGTGAATTTATCGTTAAGACGCTGCAAAGCATAAGAGAAACTATATACATATGGTATCGCCGTAATCGTACCGACCCGCAGAATAAAGTAAAATTGACATTCATAGCGCATGGCGAACGCCGTAAAAAAAATAAAAATAAAACACATCAGAATAGCAGGTTTTTGGTCACCTTGCTTGCTAAAAAAATAAAATACAAAGTGATAAAAAAAAAAAAAAAAAAAATGGTACTAATGAAATCTACAGATTGTCCCACAACAAATAAGCCCTCACCCAGCTCTGGTGGAGAAAAAATAAAAGAAGTTCTGGCTCTCAGAATATGGCCATGCAAAATGTGCAGAGTGTCAAAAAGCGGATAAGATCTGGCACCATTTATCAGTGAGACACTGGCCACACATCTGTGGATAATTATTTATTTACCCAATTATTAGACCCTCTTATTATGCCCTGATGTTCTCTGCGCAGCTTACATATGCCACCACATAATAAACTGAAATACCAGCAAAACCCCAAAAACAACTACCGCTAAGCAAAATCTGCGCTCCAAAAGCCAAATGGCGCTACCTCCCTTCTGAGCCCTGCAGCGTGCCAAAACAGCAGGTTACGTCCACATATATGGCATCGCCATACCCGGGAGAACCCGCTTAACAGTTTGAGGTATTTGTCTTCAGTGGCACAAACTGGGCACAAAATATTGTGCACTAAAATGGCACATACCTGTGGAAATTTGCAATTTTCACTTTGCACCATCCACGGAGCGTTCATTTCTAATAGAAAAAAAACCCCTGTGTGGTCAAAATGCTCACTACACCCCTTAATAAAATGTCTTCAGGGGTGCAGTTTCCAAAATGGGGGTCACTACTTGGGGGTTTGTTTTACTATTTGACCCCAGAGCCCTGCCATTGTGGGCTAATGCTGCGAAAATCACCAAAATAGGTCTCACATGCGCCTTTCACTCCTAAGCCCTGTCATATGTCCAGGCAAATGATAAATGCCTTGAGGGGTGTAGTTTACAAAATAGGGTCACTTCTCATGGTTTTACACTCTACTCTGGTACCTAAGGGAGCTCTGCAAATGCGACATGGCGCCCATACACCAGTCCAGCAAAATCTGTGCTCTAAAAGCCACATGGCACTCTTTCCATTTTGAGCTCTGCCATGTGCCCAAACAGCAGTTTTGGGCCACACATGGGGTATTGCCATACTGGGAAGAAATTGGGTAACAAATTATGTGTTATTTTTTTCTCCTATTACCCCTTGTGGAAAAAAAATATTTTTCATTTTCACTGCCTCATTCTAATACAATCTATGAAACACTTGTGGGTTCAAAATGCTCAGTACACCCCCTAGATGATTACCCTGAGGGGTAAAGTTTCCAAAATGGAGTCACTTCGCAGGGATTTCTACTGTACGGGTACCTCAGAGGCTCTGCAAATGCGACATGGAGCCCAAAAAACAATCAACCAAAGTCTACATGCCAAGTAGCACTCCTGCCATTCTGAGCCCTGCGGTGTATACAAGCAGCAGTTTATGACCACATATGGGGTATTGCCGTACTCGGGAGAAATTGCTTTACAATTGTTGGGGCGCTTTTTCTCCTTTATTCCTTGTGAAAATGAAAAAAATGCAACATTTTAGTGGAAAGAATGTAGATTTTCATTTTCACTGCATAATCACCCAATAATTCAGCAAAAAAACTGTGGGGTCAAAATGCTCACTATACCGCTAGATAAATTCCACGAGGGGTATAGTTTCCCAAATGGGGTCACTTTTGCCGGGTTTGCACTATTTTGGCCCCTCAGTGGCTTTGCAAATTTGACATGGGGCCGCAAACCATTCCAGCAAAACTTGAGCTCCAAAAGTCAAATGGCGCTTCGTCCTTTCTAACTTCCGCCATGTGTCCAAACAGCAGTTTATTACCACATATGGGGTATTGCTGTGCTCAGAAGAGTTTTCTTAACAAATATTGGGGTGTTTTTTCTCCTTTATCTATTGTAAAAATGAAAAAATCTGAGCTAAAACGACATTTTATTAGAAAAAAAATTTAGATTTTCAATTTCACAGCATAATTCCCATAAATTCAGCAAAAACATGTAGGGTCAAAATGCTAACTATACCCCTAAAATTCCTTGAGAGGTGTAGTTTCCAAAATGGGGTCACTTTTGGGGAGTTTCCACTGTTATGGTCCCTCCAGGGCTTTGCAAACACGACATGGCACCGAAAACCATTCCAGCAAAATCTGCGCTCCAAAATCCAAATGGCCCTCGTTCCCTTCTGAGCCCTGCCGTGGGTCCAAACAGCACTTTATTACCACATATGGGGTATTGCCGTAATCGGGAGACATTGCTTTACAAATGTTGGGGTGCTTTTTCTCCTTTATTCCTTGTAAAAACATCGTATGTTTTTTCAGAAAAAAAGTAGATTTTCATTTTCACAGACCAGTTCCAATAAATTTAGCAAAAAACCTGTGGGCTAAAAATGCTAACTATACCTCTTGAAAAATTCCTTGAGGGGTGTAGTTTCCAAAATGGGGTCACTTTTGGGGGGTTTCCACTGTTTTGGCACCACAAGACCTCTTCAAACCGGACATGGTGCCTAAAATATATTCTAATAAAATAGAGGCCCCAAAATCCATCAGGTGCTCCGTTGCTTCTGAGGCCGGTGTTTCAGTCTATTACCACACTAGGGCCACATGTGGGATATTTGAAAAAACTTTCTGTGTTACAGAAAAAACGGTATTACAAATGAATTTCGTAAAAAAAATAAAATTGAAATTTGTAAATTTCACCTCTATTTTGCTTTATTTCCTGTGAAATGCCTAAAGGGTTAAAATAATTTCTGAATGCTGTTTTGAATACTTTGAGGTGTGCAGTTTTTAAAATGGGGTGATTTATGGGGACTTTCTAATATATAAGGCCCTCAAAGCCACTTCAGAACTGAACTGGTTCCTGAAAAAATAGCCTTTTGAAATTTTCTTGAAAATGCGAGAAATTGCTGCTAAAGTTCTAAGCCTTGTAACATCCTAGAAAAATAAAAGGACGTTCAAAAAACGATGCAAATATAAAGTAGACATATGGGAAATGTTAACTAGTAAATATTTTGTGTGGCATTACGATCTGTTTTACAAGCAGATACATTACAATTTAGAAAAATGCTAATTTTTGCAAATTTTCTCTAAATTTTGGTGTTTTTTTTACAAATAAATATTGAATTTAACGACGACATTTTTTCAGTATCATAAAGTACAACATGTCACGAGAAAATCTCAGAATTGCTTGGATCGGCAAAAGTATTCTGGAGTTATTACCACATAAAGTAACAAATGTCAGATTTGCAAAAATCGGCTGTGTCCACAAGGCCAAAACAGGCTTAGACACTAAGGGGTTAAAGCAGCCACGGACCAGGAACCATGTATATAAACAAATACTGGAAGCAATCCTGGGCAAAGAGGATCGACAGAAAAACTAATTAAACTGGAGAAAGGTATTTGAGGGGACTACTTGGAACATTTGTAGCGCGGCCAGACCTTTTAAAAATTTGTGCAGTAGCGTTGGAAAATCCCTTTAAGCCTCCTTCACGCACACGCAGTTCTCAATATTTTAAAACGCATGTAGATACACATTTCAAGAGTTTATTTATTTAATGACATTGTTTCTAGCGGTGAACATCTTTGTACATCCGATGGAACATGCAACAGCCTTAGGCTTCGTTCGCATCCGCGTTGGGGTCCCGTTCCTTCAGAACGGGACCCTGAACAGACACAAACCAGAGGTTTCCGTTTCCATCACCATTGATTTCAACGGTGACTGCTCCGATGCCCATGGTTTCCATTGCCGCTGTTGTGCAATGTATCCGTAGTTTTGTCAGAAGCAATAGCGTAGTCGACTACGCTATTGCTTCCGGCAAAACGATGGGTCCGGTGCACAACAGAGACAAACGGAAACCATGGGCATCGGAGCAGTCACCGTTGAAATCAATGGTGATGGAAACCTCTGGTTTCCGTTTGTGTCTGTTCAGGGGCCCGTTCTGACGGAAAGCTCAGACGGAACCCCAACGCAGATGTGAACGAAGCCGAAGGGACAACCACATTTATAAAGGACAAAAACATGGTGGTCACAGCATCGGAGAAAGATGTAAAAATGCTGGGTGCAAGCCTCAGAGGGACCCAATCCAAATTCCCACAGCAGGTATCCACAGACAAAATAGACACGAGGCAGCACCTCCAAAATACATCGGGATTTATTTACACACCAGTGCGACGTTTCAGTCCGGTCGGACATGTTGAGAAAGGTCAGACTGGACTGAAACGTCGCACTGGTGGGTGAATAAATCCCTATGGATTTTGGAAGTGCTACCTAGTCTCTATTTTGTCTGTGGATAATCACATTTATAAAAACCTCCTATTAAGGCCTCATGCACAGGTCAGTATTTGGATGCCAAAACCAGTAGTATAACATAAACGGAGAAAACCTAGAATGGAAAGATTTGCACCTCTTCCGCGTTTTGGACCCATTCCTGGTTTTGGCTTCCAAACACTGACCAGAATACGGACGTGGGCATGACTGAGGCCTAAGGCTGGGTTCACACGATCTATTTTCAGGCGTAATGGAAGTGTCTTACGTCTGAAAAACGGCTCCAATACGTCGGCAAACATCTGCCCATTACTTTCAATGGGCTTTACGATGTACTGTGCCGACGACCTGTCATTTTACGAGTCGTTGTCAAAAGACGGCGTGTAAAATGACAGCCTCGTCAAAAGAAGTGCAGGACACTTCTTGGGATGTAATTGGAGCAGTTTTTCATTGAGTTCAATGAAGAACAGCTCCAAATTACGGCCGTAAAAGACGCCCCGTAAAACGCAAGTATATCTGAAATTCAGGAGCTGTTTTCTCCTGAAAACAGCTCCGTAATTTCAGACGTAATTGCAGTTAGGCGGAATTCACACGACAGGGTTTCCCGCCCGGGTGCTGGCCGTTCATAAATCGGCCGTCACCCAGCTGCATTAGGAACAATAGACTCCTAATGGGGCTATTCACACAACCGTTTTTTTTGACGGCCGGGAAAACCGGCCGTCAAAAAATGGGACATGCCCTATTTTCGGCCGGGTACACGGCCGCCCGGCTCCCATAGAAGTCTATGGGGCCGGGTAATACACGGCAATCACCGGAATGTGTCCCGAGTGATGGCCGGGTCTACCGTCGCTCGCGCACTCTCTCTCCTCCTCCTCACAGTGCATGTGAGGAGGAGGGTCTTTTTTGCTCCCTGTAGAAGTCGGAATCCCCAATCCCCGGCCGGGGATTGGGGATTCCGCTACAGGAGAAGTGCGTGACTGCACTGTCCATATATGGACACAGCGAAGTCACTCACTTCTGCAGCGGAATCCCCGACTCTATGGCCAGGGATTCCGCTACAGGAGAAGTGAGGGACTACACTGTCCATATATGGACACAGCGAAGTCCCTCACTTCTGCAGCGGAATCCCCGACTCTATGGCCGGGAATTCCTCTCCAGGAGAAGTGAGTGACTACACTGTCCATATATGGACATTGAAGTCAGTGACTTCTCCTGGAAGGGGGGGGGGGATGGGTGCAACCTACAGGGGGCTGTGTGGCATCACCCACAGGGGGCAGGGTGCCATCGCCTACAGGGGGCAGGGTGGCATCGCCTACAGGGGGCAGGGTGGCATCGCCTGCAGGGGGCTGGGTGGCATCGCCTACAGGGGGCAGGGTGGCATCGCCTACAGGGGGCAGGGTGGCATCGCCTGCAGGGGGCAGGGTGGCATCGCCTGCAGGGGGCAGGGTGGCATCGCCTACAGGGGGCAGGGTGGCATTACCTACCAGGGGGGCTTTGCCATTATCTACAAAGGGCTGTGTGTGGCAACAAATTTAAATGAAATTCATCCGATTTTAAAACGGACAGGGAAAAAAACGGATGCAAATCGGGTCCGGAAACGCCAACACGGCCCGGAACGGATGCAAACCGGCCCGGGAAAAAATCGGCCAAAAACTGCTGATTTTCCCGGCCGACACTCGGACCCTGTGGTGTGAATGAGGCTTTATCGTGTGCAGATACCCTAACAAAAACCCCATTCACGCCGAGGTAAAAAACAAAACGCATGTGGAGTTTCAAAGCCCCAGCATAGTAGACGTGGACATGGACAAGAACAAACCAGTAGCAAAGTCCCACTTGGACCATGCAAACCGAAGAGGAGGGATGTAAACTTGCCCTCAGCTTGCATAAGACAACAAGGCCGCCATTTTAGAAGAAAGACAGCAATAGAAAGGTTGAACCTCGTATAAACCAGTAATCAATGCATTACGTGCGCGTATCTGCGGCCTTGTGTCCCGCCCCTCACACTGCCAGTCCTGACGTCCCGCCATCATGATTGCAGCCGTGGCGTCGGTGGAAAAAGCCGTGCTCCGCCAATAATAGCTCAGCAACTGGGCGTTGTCGAACGCCTTCACCAATCAGAGGATTTTGAGGGCGGAGAGAAGCAGCCGGTGAATCTGGGAGCTGACAGGTTAGTTTCAATCAATGCCAGCTGTCAGTATAAACAATATGGCAGCTAATGGTGTTTTCTGAACAGCTGGTAGTGGCATAAGAAGGGCAGTTGCCGTGTGCCAAGTCTACAGGTAGCAGTAAAGTAGCAGAAGTGAGTGTGAGCACGGATGTTATCAGAGCAGCCACGTGCTTTTTGTAGATAATACTGCACTGGGGTAGGGAGTAACTTGTGTTCTGGTGCGCCCTGCAGATTGGTAGGAAATAAGGAGTTATATTTCCCATGTGCCACCGGCCACAATGACTGATTTAAGAAAAACTGGCAGGGTGACATAATCCCCCTATTCACTGCCCATTTGCCCACCTCTGCTGCTTTATCACTAAAGAAAAAATATCAAATACCAGTAATCCGTAACCATTGCTGCGTACCAGACACTATTCCCATTCCCAGGTATCTGGGGCCAAAAGTGCTGTTGGTTTCACTACAATAAAAGTGGTGTTTTTTTTGTTTTTTTAAAAAATAAAAATATTTTGTATTGCCTTAGGCTCAGTGGCGCTTTTACGAAAGTGCAGCAAAGTTGACGTTGGCGTATTTTTCCCTTCATTTAGGCCTTATTTACACGAACGTGTTTTACGTCCGTGATACGCGCGTGAAAATCACCCGTGTCGCACGAACCTATGTTAGTCAATGGGGCCGTTCAGACAGTCTGTGATTTTCCCGCTGCGTAAAACTCACGACATGTCCTATACTTGGCCGTTTTTCGCGCATCACGCACCCATTGAAGTCAATGGGTGCGTGAAAATCACGGACAGCACACGGAAGCACTTCCGTGTGTCGCGCAACAGTAGATAAAGAAATGAAGGAAAAAATAAAAGCACTTCCTTCATAAGGATGGCATATGCGTGAACATCACGCAGCCACGCACCATTGATGACACACGGAACTGCAACGGGCGCAAAACGCTGCACTTTTTTCGCGCGCAAAATTCACACGCTCGTGTGAATAAGGCCTTAGTGCCGTTTTTCTCCCTTAGACCTCCATAAGATTATTTTATTTATTTTTGCCTTTTGTGTGGCGTTTTTAATGTTTTTTTTTTTTTTTAGAATAAATCATGGGTTTGCAAAGCTGAATCTTTGCATCACTTGGTCTTTAAAGCACATGATTTGCAATGCGAAAACGCCACCGAAAAAAAACCGCAGATAGTAAAACACACTGGGGGGAATATATCAACTTTTCTACACCAGTTTTCTGGCCTTTTTACGCTATTAAAATCTTTAGGTGGTCCTTTATGCAGAATAATAAATGTAAGAACGGTACGTACTGTATGTAAATATGGAGTTGACATCCCCCTTGCCTGTTGACAGCAGCTCTAAAACCCTGTGCATGCATGGGGATGGCGAATGTCGGAGGAAAGGCTCTTTGTCAGCCGAAACGTTGTAAGGGTAAAATAAAAGATTATTTACAAGGAGTGCTGCCTACCTTCATCTTCATTTTATTGATACAAAGAGACCTTGGACCTGGTCTTTAAGGCTGGGTTCACACGACTTATTTTCAGGCGTAATGGAAGCGTTTTACGCCTCGAATTACGCCTGAAAACACGGCTCCAATACGTCGGCAAACATCTGCCCATTCATTTCAATGAGTTTGCCGATGTACTGTGCCGACGACCTGTCATTTTACGCGTCGCTGTCAAAAGACGGCGCGTAAAATAACAGCCTCGTCAAAGAAGTGCAGGACACTTCTTGGGATGTAATTGGAGCCATTTTTCATTGAATCCAATGAAGAACAGCTCCAAATTACGTCCGTAAAAGACGCCCCACAAAACGCGAGTACGAGCAATTACGTCTGAAATGCAGGAGCTTTTTTCTCCTGAAAACAGCTCCGTAATTTCAGCCGTAATTGAAGTTATCGTGTGCACATACCCTAAGGGTAGGAACACACTAGGCGTATACACTGCGGATTTATCGCAACAGGTTTTATTGCGGTAAATCTTCAGCGTAGTATAGTAGCAGCAGGGTGGCTGGGCTTTGAACAAATCTCCTTCACACACAGCGGAAAAAATAGGCCGAGAAACCGTTCATAAATTGACCTGCGGTGAGGTTTTTAATTTGCAGCATGTCAATTTATGCTGCGGATTTACTACACTTCTGTTGTGGGTTTTCCCCATTGAATTCAATGGGGAGATAAACCCCACAACTAAGAGCCATGGGTTGCGACTTTTGTGGCAGAAACAAGAAAAATATTTTTATTTTATTTCAAATTAATAAAAAAAGCTTATACTTACCCCCAGCCGTGGTCATAGCGAAGCGATCTTCTTTTCTGAGCGCATCCCGGCCTCCTGGGGTGACGTTTCATCCCACGTGACTGCTGCAGTCAATCAAAGGCTGCAGCGGTCACGTGGACTACAGCGTTATTTCAGGAGGCCCAGCTGCTTTCAGAAGAGAGGGGCGCGTCACCATGACAACGCCTGGGAGGTAAGTTTAAACTTTTCTATTTTTATTTCTTGCAGACATGATGCCTAAAAAACTGCACCACAATTTGTTGCAGTTTTTCGGGCGGAATTCCCTGCGGTTTTCAAGACAGATACGCTGGGTACTTATATGTAGCGTATCTTCCCTGTATGTTCGTACCCTTAGGGTATGTTCACATGGCAGCGTCCATTACGGCTGAAATTACGGTGCTGTTTTCAGGAGAAAACGGCACCGTCATTTCAGCTGTAATGGCATGTGCAGGCGTCTTTCGCTGCGTCCATTACGGACGTAATTGGAGCTGTTTTTCCATGGAGTCAAGGGAAAACGGCTCCATTTACGTCTGAAGAAGTGACAGGCACTTCTTTGACGCGGGCGTCTTTTTTACGCTCCGCCTTTAAACAGCGGCGCGTAAAAAAAAATGACCGTCGGCACAGAACATCGTAAGACCCATTCAAATGAATGGGCAGATGTTTGCCGATGCTTTTGAGCCGCATTTTCGGACGTAATTCGGGGCTAAAACGCCCGAATTACGTCCGTAAATAGTGTGTGTGAACCCAGCCTTAAAGGGGCTATCTCACCTCCACATTTATTACCAAACCCTTCTGTTTTCTTTTCAAATATAATATATATCCTCACCCCTATATCTGTTCCCAACATACCTTCTCATGTTAATTTTTCATATCTGAATCCCCCTTTAAGCCCGTATTCACACGAGCGTATTCTGTACATGATATACAGACCGTGTGTCAGCAGTATTTCTCGGACCGAACACAGTGCAGGGAGCCGGGCTCCTAGCATCATAGTTATGTACGACGCTAGGAGTCCCTGCCTCTCCGTGGAACTACAGTCCCATACTGAAAACATGATTACACTACGGGATAGTTGTCCCGCAGCGAGGCAGGGACTCCTAGCATCGTACATAACAATGATGCTAGGAGCCCGGCTCCCTGCACTGAGTTCGGTCCGGGAAATACTGCTGACATATTGTCCCTATATCATGGACCGAACACGCTCGTGTGAATCCGGCCTAAAAAGCACCACAAGCCACTGAGAGGAGGAGTGATCTTCTAATGGCACACATCACTGGACTTGTAAAGCTAACTCCTACAATCCCCAGCGTGAGTTTCTGCACTATTGTCCCTCCCCCTGCCGCCGCAACGCTGCTTGAGCATTAGGCTTCATGCCCACGTCAGTTATTTTCTTCAGGGTGCTATTAGTTTTTTTAACGGATAGCACCCTGACACATTTATTTCTATGGGGCCATTCACATTTCCGTTGTTTAACGGTTCCGCGCGTCCCTTCCGTCAAAAGTAGAACATGTCCTACTTCTGTCCATTTTTAAAGAGGCTCTGTCACCAGATTATAAGAGCCCTATCTCCTACATAATCTGATCTGCGCTGGAATGTAGATAACAGCAGTGGTTTTTATTTTGAAAAACGGTCATTTTTGAGCAAGTTATGAGCTAGTTTAGATTTATTCTAATGAGTTTCTCAATGGACAACTGGGCGTGTTTTTACTTTTTACCAACTGGGTGTTGTACAGAGGAGTGTATGAGGCTGACCAATCAGTGACCAATCAGCCTCATACACTTCTCATTGTTCCAGCCCAGCATGATCCACAGCACAGTGTGATTGTGCAGTGAATGAAGTAAACACGTCCAGATGTTATAAACACAATACACGCCCAGTTGTCCATTAGAAAGGCTCATTTGCATAAATATAAAATAGCTCATAACTTGGCCAAAAATGATCGTTTTTAAAAAAACAAAAACGTTACTGTTCTCTACATTGCAGCGCCGATCACATGCAATAGGTGAAAGGGGTTTGATAATCTGGTGACAGAGCCTCTTTAAGTGTCTGGAAGCCTATGGGTCTGCTAAAACAACAGACAGCACACGGAAGGCATCCGTGTGCCGTCCATTCTTCAAGGATCCGTTGCCAAGCAACGGCAGGGCATGCCAAAGTTCCCCTCATTCAACACACAAGATGGATTTTAACAGACCGTTTAAAACGGAAGACAAACGGAAGCACAACGTCCATTTAAAATGGAATGGATGCGGAGTGGCAACGGAAACCACACGGATGTCACAACGGACACACGGATCGGTTTTAAACGGACGCAAAAACGGTGAAGGATGTGTTCATGAGGCCTGGGTCTTCATCCGTGCTGAAGCGCTACAGGGAAGATTTTTAAACTGCGCAGACTCGGCTTTCTCAACGGCGGAGAGCACCTAGTGGATTAATTCGCCACTAGGTGCTTTCTAGATCCAGACACACACTAGGAGAGACTGCACATGCGGGTCATGCAGCGAGAGAATCGCTGGAAGGACACGTGCAGAGTAGCGGAGATAGGTAACAGCAGGGGGCGCCATATGAGGGATCTAAAGGTAATATCTGGAGATTTGGTCCTGTTTCTTAATTAATTTAAATGGCAAATTTATTCAGTTTTGTGAATGCCATTGTTTTAGGCCCACCTGCTATGGTGGGACAACCCCTTTAAGGCTAGCACCGGGAATGATTATTTAGTCCTAGCTGCTGTCTTTATTACATTTATTTACTGTGGAAATCCAATACCCAAAGCTGAATTTTCAATTGTAGCTGGAGTTCGCCGTAAAATGAGTGTTTACTGTTGCAGTGAGACCCTTAGGCTATGTTTGACATTTTATTAGGCATTACTTGGAAGTGTATGTAATGTATTCACTATATCTTTCTGATATTTTGCAGGACAATGTGTGAGGTTGAACTGAGCACACGTGTGTATGTGAAAATGATTTTACATGCAGCACACTATCCGCACAGCACAGTGAGTGGCGCTCTTCTAGGGCGCAGAACACCTGGCTGCCTTACGTTATATGATTGTGTCCCTATCAGTCACCAGTTGCCACTTGCACTCAGTCTAGAGGTGGCTCTAACACAGGTACCTAGGTTTTCTGTTTGATCTGTTGTATAGCATTAATGTAGTCACTCACTATTACGTATTACGGATTCACAATGAACAGATCTGTAATAGTGCGCCCATAAACTGCTGTGGCCCTATGCTGTACCTTTGATTTACAGTGGAGGCACTCAGAGGTTTTTTCTTATGGATTCATATGGCTTTATATGTATGACCCTAAGCCACAAGCAAAAACCTTATTGAAGAATAAATATGCACCTAGCGCATGCTGCTATTTAACGAATACAATGAAGAATGCTCTAAAACTGCTGCAAAACCACAGCAGAAAATAATGCAATGTGTAAATGAAAATTCATACATATTTGTTCACGGTATATGTGCAGTAAAATACCACGAAGGCTGAATAGTAAGTAAGTTAGTGGACCCAACCTAACTGAACTCCTTATTCATATTTTCGTGTAATTGTTGATATGCATATTTTTTGCTTTTCTTTCCCTGCCTCTGTCTCTCTTATGAATTTTACTATGTGTGCGCCATTGTTTCTACTTTATTTTTTGTTCTCACCCTCGTCTTTCCTTGGTTGCCCACAGGTAGACTCCTGGAGTTCTCTTCAAGGACTGGTTATTGCAGGTTTTTACCAAGCAAACGCTGGTCTTAGAGATACAAGGTGAAAATCTCTATTTTATCACGACACTTACTCTTTCCATTACATTTCTCATACTCTATAAAAAAAACAAAAAAAAAACACAAATATCCATATTTGCTTAAAGGGGTTTTCCGAGTTATTTAAAAAATTGCTACGGTAGGAGGAATGCAAAAAACAAAAGAGCCATTGCTCATCTCACGGATCCCCGTCGTTCCAGCGCCGCCTCTCTGTTCCTTCCCGCCGCTGTGTTTTGACATAGCTGGAGCGATGACGTGCCCGTCTACCCACGTGATCGCTGCAGCCAATCATCATTTGGTATATTGCACAGGATCGCTCCTATATTGCACAGTCGACTCCGCTATTGATTCCGTCGTTAAAACGTAAACCTGCCGGAATGGTGACGAACGGAAACCATTAGCGATGTTTCCGTCACCATTAGTATCAATGGTGACTGAAACGGAAACTGTAGTTTCAGTTTCACTTTCCGTTGCGGGGTTCACCCGACGGAACCCTCCAATGGAACCCCAGAACGGAAAGCGAAGGGTGATGTCAACAGGCCCTTACATGGTTCCCGATTGCGGTTCAAATAGAATACTGCACCTCTGTGTTTATTCAGAGTTTGCAATTGAGGAACGCATCCAAAAATCGCATCCGTTTTTACTGCAGCTTGCTCCTTTTTTTTGCAGTTGCATTCTTACCACAACCGCATTAATACGGGGTAAAAACGCACAGGGTTTTGGGATGCATTTTTTCATGCGGTTCATCCGCAACCTGTAAATAGACCCTAACTGTGCATACAGATATTGTGGTCAAGGTGCAGTTAAAACCGTATCCAAATCACATGGGTTTATATCAATTTGATGTGTTTTTGTTATGCAGTTGTTCGATTAAATTGCGGTAAAAATGTGTGCAGTTTTTGTATCCAGTTTCAACAGCACCTCATTCACGATGTCTGAATACACCCGTAGACCCCCTGAACACGCTGCAGATTTTGTGTTTGCTGCAGAAACAACCCCATTTAGGTGGATAGAATTGCTTTTCAGTTGCGTGTTCAGGGAGCCTTAGGCCATGTTCACCCCGGGGGGGAAACGCTGCGTAAAAGTAGACCGCGTATCCTGCCTGGAACCCGCAGGGAATTCCGGCTGGAAAACCGCAACAAATTGTGGTGCAGTTTTTCGGGCAGAATCTTCACTGCGGAAAACAGTGGTTGAAAAATAAATAAATAAATAAAAATGTATACTTGCCCTGTACTCCATTGTCACAGTGAAGCTTTCTTCTGTTCTCGTCCAGGATGACCTCCTTGGATGATGCTGCAGCCCATGTGAGCGTTGCAGCCTGTGATTGGCTGCAGCAGTCACATGGGATGAAACGTCATACCAGGAGGCCGAGAAGAACAGAAGAAAGCGTCACTATGACAATGGAGTACAGGGTAAGTATAAACTTTTTTTATTAATGTTAACAAAAAAAATGTGGTTTTTTTCTGAGTTGCGATTTTTGCAGCGGAATCGCCGCTTTTCCACTGCAAAAATTGGAACATTTGCTATTTGTGGCGGGTTTTACCTTGCCATTGAATTCAATGGGAAAACCCCGCAACAGAAAAGCAGCGATTCCGAAGCATAAATGCTGCAGATTAAGAAAACAACGCCGCAGATCAATTTATGAACGGTTTTTCGTAAGATTTTTCTGCCGCATGGGGATCAGATTTGTGAAACTCGTATCCACTGCGCTGCTTTTGTAATACGCATTGGATTTTCTGCAATTAAATCTGTTGCGGAAAATCCACAGTGAAAATCCATCATTATGACACTCTGTCTGTATGTTTGTAAACAGAAAAGCACGTGGTGCTTTTCTGTTTTCATTCATACTTTTTACTGCTGTTGCGTGAATAACGCGCGTTCCACGGAAGTGCTTCCGTGTGGTGCGCGTGATTTTCACACACCCATTGACTTCAATGGGTGCGTGATGCGCGAACAATGCACAAATAACGGACATGTCGTGAGTTTTACGCAGCGAACACACGCTGCGTGAAACTGACGGACTGTCTGCATGGCCCCATAGACTAACATAGGTCCGTTCGTCTAAGCCCTTAAGGGGAATTCACATGCAACAGATTTGATGCAGAAATTCTGCATTCTGAATGGGGTTGCATGCGCATGGTTCTCTGCAAGCCCCACTGAGATCAATGGGATAGTCGCAGAAGTTTCTGCAGAAAATCTGCCACGTGTGAATATGCTCTTAGGGTTTCTTCGGCCCCTTGCGCATCAAATTTGGGATATCTTGTACGTCTTTATAAGTCAAAAGAAGAATCAGATCGCGGTAGAAGGAAAACATCCCCTAAGGAAGTATTAGGTGATGTTTCTCTTCTACCTTGTACTGCGATGCAATATTGTTTTAATCTAAAAATTCATATGGGACTGCTAGCGTCGTACATAACTATAATGCTAGGAGCCCGGCTTCCTGCACTGTGTTCGGTCCGGGACTTGCAGCCGAAATACGTTCCGTCCTTTACAGACCGAACATGCTCGTGTGAACCCAGCCTTATAAGTAACCCTCAGCTATATGAGCAGAACATTATCTGCACAGATTTTCAGTCACTGAATGTAAAAAGGAGAAATTGAACTAAAGTTTATTACAAAATTGCATAACTTCTCATTATAATATAATTGATTTCATTTTTATAAGGCTGGATATTCGCTTTAGGGTTAATACAGGGAATTGTATAATGACCACAGGACACTTCCTCTAACTTTTGCCCTATTCTGTTATTCCTCTTTATCTATGTAGACACCTTACTCAAAAGTCACATTTACATGTTGATTGCCATGTACGTTATCTTTTCAGTATCAACTCTGCCACACTTCGATCAGCCTCACTGATAGCTGAATACCAGGATGATGCAGTGCTAATATTGGTAAGAGAATGTGCTTGAAGAAACACAAGTACAGAATTATTTTTCTTTACTGAGCAGTTCTCCTTGTGCGTGTTTTTTTCTTTTTTTCTGCTTAGATGGATAATGAGCATCTGTTGCCCAGTCCTGGAGTCCCCCCTCTCACAGTACTACATCAGAACAGCAACAAACAGTGGGTTCCCAAGGAAAAGACTTTGTAAGCACGCTTGCATTATATACATGATACCACAACAAACCATGGTTTTAAAAAAAAAAAAAAAGAACAATAACCATAAACATTTCTTCTGCCCAATCTAAGGGCCATCAAGGTGTACCCATCAGCGCTTTTGATTCTCCTAAACAGTTATCGCCACTATACAGGGGCTAGGGAGACGATTATGAACATGCCCATGTGTGCCAGCAATTATAAAGTGTACTTTATAAAACAAAGCTAAAATAACTTCTGCCATATGGAAATTACTTTAGCCGGCAACCCCTCCCATCTAAACTTGATTTCTGTCTTTGCAGGGTACAGTGGATGAAGCAGGATAATATATTCGTTTTCAAATGTATACCCAATTCATTCATAATCAAAATGCTGGAATGTGCAGTATTTTGCATGAATGCAGATCCACTGGAACTAGATTAACAATGGGACGGATGGAGCTACAGGCGAGTGCCACCTATAACTGTTTCTGCGCGCTCAGGATGCAGATACAGTTGAAGCCTACGGCAAAGCAGGGAGCTATAGGCTCCCTGCTCTTTCCTGCCAATATCTGTCTTGTAGGTCACAGGCTGCTCTTGTCCTTTTTCCTTAGAAGTCGCCAGGACCAGGCACAAGTCATCAGCGTACCGGTGCAGGCGGTGCAATGATGTCACTGCATCGCGCTGCTTGTGCCGGGCCGCAATTATTACTTTCGGGGCATTTTTACTGTGGTGGGCACAAAGGGGATCTTTATTACTGTCTTGGGGCAGAAAGGGGCATTATTACTTGGGGGCGCAACGGTGAACATTATTACTATGTGGGATCACAAAAGGGACTTTTCTATGTGGGAGCACAAAGGTGGTAATAAGATGAGCACAATTACTCTTTTGGGCCTAAATGGGGCACAATTACTGTTTGGGGGCTGTCACGATCTGTGGGTATGTGGATCCAGTGGGCCGTACCGCCGTAGTGGTATAGCAGCTGGCCAAACGGGGTACAAAGTCAATGTCTATTGTTCGGATAAAGGTACCTGTGGCAATTCAGACAGTAGCTATGGTTTAGGCTCAGATGGAACCCTGGAAGCAGGCAGACAACAGGTGCGGAGAAACACAGTGGGTGTAGTAGGCGACACAACACGATTCCAACTCAATATAGCACAGGAACATGGTAGCACGGGAAACAGAATACAGGTAGCAGGAACGGGAGCACTGGAACTGGAAAACACTTAATGAACCATTTGCAAAGGCAGACACGGGTATATACAAACACAAGGAAGGAAGGGGTTCGGCACTACTTATAGTCCAGGGTGATCTGGGAGCAATCAGCTCAATCTCACACATGTGTGCGCTCGGGCTCCTTAAGACTGGACTGAGCTTGCGAGTGCACCCTAGTGGTCACTGCGGAACAGGACGGCCGCATGTGCAGACATCTCTGGAGAGAAGGGCGTTGACAGGATGGGAGGAGTTCGTGGTCAGCGACCACGGACGTTACAGTATCCCCCCTCTTACGCCCCCTCCTCTTGGGACCAGAACGAGAGAGAAACTTCTTAATGAGGGTAGGAACATTGAGATTCTCTTATGGCTCCCAGGACCTCTCTTCTGGACCAAACCCCCTCCAATCTACTAAATTAAAGGTTCTTCCTCTTACTTTTTTGGTGTCCAGGATCTCCTTAACCTCAAATATCTCGGCCGAACCGCTGGGGGCAACTGCAGGGCTAAGAGTCTTAGTGTAGCGGTTCAGGACCACAGGTTTCAGGAAAAAAATGTGAAAGGAGTTGGGGATCCAGAGGGTAGCGGGCAGCCGAAGCTTATAAGAGACCGGGTTGATCTGCTACAGGATCTTAAAGGGTCCGAGGAACCTGGGAGCGAGTTTGCATGACGGCACCCTCAGTCGGATATTTCTTGAGGTCAGCCAGACCTTGGTACCCGGAAGAAACATAGGCAGTTCTCTTCTCCTCGTATCTGCCTTTCGCTTCATGCGGTCGACTGCCTGCAGAATAGAGGACCGGGTTTGCTGCCAGATCCGTAAAAAGTCCTGAAATGCAGAGTCAGCTGCAGGCACCTGGGACGCAGCAGACACAGGGAGAGGAATACGTGGATGTTGGCCGTAAACTATGAAGAACGGTGTGGAGGCGGTTGACTCACTTGTATGGTTGTTATAGGAGAACTCGGCCCAAGGAAGAAGCTGCAGCCAGTCATCATGCTGCCTGGAAATGAAGTGTCGTAAGTAATTCTCCATGATCTGACTGATCCTCTCAACTTGGCCATTGGACTGGGGGTGGTAGGCTGAGGAAAAGTTCAACTTTATATCGAGGAGTTTACAGAGGTCCCTCCAGAACTTTGAGGTGAACTGAACCCCCCAATCAGACACAATATGCAGAGGTAGGCCGTGCAGGCGAAAGATGTGTTGATGAAGAGGTTGGCCAGTCGAGAAGCAGAAGGTAGGCCGGTCAGCGGAACAAAATGAGCCATCTATGAGAATCGGTACACCGCCACCCAGACTGTACTGCATCCAGAAGAGGGGGGCAGATCCGTGACAAAGTCCATTGCAATATGCTGCCAGGGAGCATTGGGCACAGGCAGCGGCTGGAGCAGGCCAGCAGGTTTGGAGTGAGCAACTTTGCTGCGCACACTGTGTAGGAGGAGACAAAGTCCATAATGTCTTTGGGCAGCGTGGGCCACCAGAACTGACAGGCAATCAGGTTTCGGGTTTTACGGACACCCGCATGACCTGCCAGTTTAGAGCTATGACCCCAGCGGAGGATTCTTCAGTCTGCCAGACGCACAAAAGTCCTCCCCAGAGGGATGTCTCTAACTTGCAGAGGGTTGACAGAGATGATGCAGGATGGGTCAATGATATTTTGTGGAGGCTATATGGTGTCCTCTGTCTCGAACGACCTGGTCAAGGCATCGGCCCTCACATTCTTGTCGGCAGGGCGATAGTGGAGCTCAAACTGGAACCGGGCAAAGAACAGCGACCATCTGGCTTGACGGGGGTTCAGCCGTTGGGCCGACTGGAGATAGGTGAGGTTCTTGTGGTCAGTGAAAATCAGGATGGGATGAGCTTCACCCTCTAGTAGGTGTCTCCACTCCTCCAGAGCCAGTTTAATGGCCAGTAACTCCCGATCCCCAATCTAGTAATTGCGCTCTGCGGAAGAGAAAAGCTTGGAATAATAGCCACATACCATTGTCTTGCCTTTGGGACCTCTCTGAAGCAGAAGTGCGCCAGCACAAACGGGAGGCGTCCACCTCCAACGAAAACTGCAGAGACACATCAGGATGATGGAGGAACGAGGCTGATGTGAAGGCACTCTTTATGCTATTGAATGAGGCCTCTGCCTCTGGAATCCACACTTTGGCGTTCATGCCTTTTTTGGTGAGGGTAGAGATGGGAGCGGTCAGTAAGGATAAGTTTGGGATGAACTGTCGATAAAAGTTGGCGAATCCCAAGAAAAGCTGTATGGCATTTACCTTCTCAGGATCCATCTTGAGACCCTGATCCGAGATAATGTAGACCAGGAAGGGTAGAGACTTTCTCTCGAACACTCACTTCTCCAGCTTGGCATACAGACGATTCTCCCTTAATCGCAGCAAAACTTGACGGACATGTCTCTGATGAGTCACTGGATCTGGGGAAAAAATCAGAATGTCATCGAGATAGACCACAACACAGACATAGAGGAGATCTCGGAAGACGTCATTGACAAACTCTTGGAAGACCACGGGAGCGTTACACAGACCGAAGGGCATTACCAGGTATTCCTAGTGCCCGTCTCGAGTGTTAAATGCTTTCTTCCATTAGTCACCCCGGCGAATCCGGATTAGGTTGTAAGCCCCACGCAGGTCTAGTTTAGAGAAAATGTTGGCTCCTTGTATGCGATCAAACAGTTCTGAAATTAATGGCAACGGATATCTGTTTTTTACCGTGATCTGGTTGAGACCCCGATAGTCGATGCAGGGTCGAAGAGATTCGTCCTTCTTCTTGACGAAGAAGAACTCGGCCCCGGCCGGGGAGGAGGATCCATCTTGAGGCCTTGATCCGAGATGATGTAGCCCAGGAAGAGTAGAGCATTTCTCAAACACGCCCTTCTCCAGCTTGGCATACAGGCGATTCTCCCTTAATCGCAGCAAAACTTGACGGACATGTCTCTTATTAATCATCCGGTCTGGAGAAAAAATTAAGATGTCATCAAGATAGACCACAACACAGACATAGAGGAGGTCACGGAAGATGTCATTAACGAACTCTTGGAAGACCGCGGGACCGGTACACAGAACTAAGGGCATCAACAGGTATTCATAGTGCCCGTCTCAGGTGTTAAATGCCGTCTTCCATTCGTCACCCCGGCGAATCCGGATTAGGTTGTAAGCCCCACGCAGGTCTAGCTTAGAAAAAATCTTGGCTCCTCGTATGCAGTCAAAAAGTTCAGAAATCAGTGGCAACGGATATCTATTTTTGACCGTGATGTGGTTGACACCCCGGTAGTCGATGCAGGGTCGAAGAGATCCGTCCTTCTTTTTGACGAAGAAGAACCCAGCCGAGGAGGAGGATTTTCATATGAAGCCCCTCTCCAAATTCTCCTTAATATAGGCGGACATAGACTGTGTCTCTGGCACGGGGAAGGGACGCGTCAGGAACCAGTTCAATAGGGCAGCGTCTCGGCCTCCCTCTTACTAAAGACATCCGCAAACTGAGAGTAGTGAGAAGGCAATCCTGCCAATTACCGAGACTGGGCCGGATGGATATGACCCAGGCAACGGTTGAGGCACTTGGAACCCCACTGGAGAACCTCTCCAGAATTCCAGTCCAGAACTGGTGCATGTAGTCGGAGCCAGGGCAGACCCAACAGCACTGGGTTGACAGCCCTCGGCAGGACAAAAAATTAGATGAGCTCGGAATGAAGGGCTCCCACTTTGTAGCTTCAGTAGTTTGGTCACAGCTACAATAGGGTCAGGCAGAGGCAGTCCATTCACTGAGGCAACAATCAAAGGCCTCTCCAGAGGGGTTGTGGGCAACTGGAGAAGATCCACCAAGTCTCTCCGAATGAAGTTAGATGCGGATCCAGAGTCCAGATAGGCAGAGACCCAGTGCGTTCTCTCGCCGGACACTATGGTCACGGGGATGGACAACTTGGAAGAAAGTCCCTCCTCACCCAGAGTTGTCTCTCCAACGAACCCTAGGTTCTGGGGCTTTTGGGGGCACAGACGACCAGTTGGCCTCCGAGGCCACAATACAGACAGGGTCCGGAGGTGCGTCTGCGTTGTCTCTCCTGGATAGAAAGTTTGAGATGGTCTGTCTTCAAAGACTCCTTAGGTGGAACAGCAGATGAGGACAGCAGGGGTTGCTGAAATGTGAGAATCGGACTAGGGAGTCCCCTCTCCCGACGAGCCTCTAGGAACCCTTCTCGGATCCTTATGTCAATCCGGACGGCCAGAAGAATGAGATCGTGCAGGGTAGATGGCAGATCTCGGGCAGCAAGCTCGTCCTTAATCACGGGGGGACAGTCCCTGTCAAAATGTTGCCACCAAGGCCTCGTTGTTCCATAACAACTCTCCTGCTAGGGTGCGGAAGTAAATGGCGGGTATAGTAGTCCACACAACACGACTCCAACTCAGTATAGCACAGGAACACGGTAGCACGGGAAACAGGATACAGGTAGCTGGAACTGGAACTGGAAACACTTAATGAACCATTTGCAAAGACAGACACGGGTAGATACAAACACGCTCAGGCAAGGAAGGAAGGGGCTGGTCCCTTCTTATAGTCCAGGGTGATCTGGGAGTAATCAGCTCAATCTCACACATGTGTGCGCTCGGGCTCCTTATGGCTGGACTGAGCTTGCGAGTGCACCCTAGTGGTCACAGCGGAACAGGACGGCCACATGTGCAGACATCTCTGGAGAGAAGGGCATAGACAGAATGGGAGGAGTTCGTGGTCGGCGACCACGGACGTTACAGGGGCACTGAGAACATCACTATTACTGTATCCAGGCAAAGATGGCAATTTTACTGTATGGTGCACTATTATTTATTTTATATAACTTATTTAGAAGTCTGGTCTGGGGTCTGAATTAATTTAGGGGTCTGGTCTGGGGTCTGAATTTATGTGTGTTGTAATAGAGGCTGGGGATAGCTGCAGAAGCAAGGAGCCATAGACTTCTCAGCAGCAAATTTTGCAGTCTTAAAGGAACAGTGTCATCACAATTTTTTTTTAAATATGTTAAAGATGTTAGTGCTTTATTAAAAACGTTTATATTTATTTGTGTGTTTGTGTTTTACTTTTTCTTATTTTTACACTTTTTCTTCCCTATGGGGGCTGCCATTTTTTTTTCCATTTCTGTATGTGTCGATTAACGACACATACAGACATGGAATACGGCAGCCACAGTCCCATAGGGACTGCGAACGGGTCCCGTCCCATCCACTTCTGTGTACGCCGTCTGTGTGGGAACTGCGCATGCGCCGCTCCCACACAGTCCAATTTGAAATGCGCGCCGTCCGGCGCCATTTTCCTGTGGACGGGAAGTCGCTGCCGGACAGTAAGATTACTACTTCCGGTCGCGGCTTCCGGACTTGTGCACTTGGACCAGCGGCAGCAGACGGAGCGGACGGGCCGGAGGGAGCCACGGCGGCAGGAGCAGGTAAGAGATTTCTATGTATGTTCGTGTTTGTGTGTGTTTACTACTGTATGTAAACCTACTACACTGTGTGTTAGCTCAAAAAATGGCGACACACAGTGTAGGAGGTTAGACCGTTCAAACCCCTCGTTTATCCCGGCACTAGCCAGGATAAAGGAGGGGGGGGATTCTCAGAGCTCACTAGAGCGAGTGCTTTTTTCCCAATTTTGCAGCAAAAAGCAATGTGGTTGCTTTACCACATGCAATGCTGCAATTTTGGGAATAGCTCCATCTAGTGACCAGCAATGGGAAATATTATAAATTAGAATCTAATTTATAATATTTCCTGACTCGTGAAAAAAATAAAAAAAATTTGAACAATGTTTAATCACCTACACACTAAATGTTTAATTAAAAAAAAAACAACATGTTTTGCTGGCAACACATTCCCTTTAAGGAGAAATCGTCATGGTCTGGTTCGGATGGTGAAGTAAAGGAAA